>NC_040044.1:8738629-8909992 GCF_003713205.1 Coffea eugenioides
TACTTTGATTCCTTGCAAATCTGTTAAAGGCTTTCTAGATGACCCTTTACAATACTAATCTTTGTTTATTGTATCATGCATTTTAAACTTAAGGAGGATTTACAAATTATACATAGATTGGGTTTCGGGCCTAATCAATAATTTAATTAAAACCTTTCTAGATCAACATTTTATATATAACTAGTAATAGGTCACGCGCTTTGCACGTGATTATGACATCATAAAATACAATATTTCTTATAAATCAAAATTTATTGTGAAAAATTTTAAAACAAATTTAATATTTGCATATTTTCTATTTTATTTTTAATAAGTGGGAGGTTTTGAACCGAGAACTTTCTACTTATAATCTCTTCCCCTTACTACTCAACCCAATCTTCTTCCTATTTTCTTTTTTTATTTAATTTTTCATCTTCCTTAATTAATTGTCCTTAAAAACTCGCTTCCACAAAATAAGCGACAAACCTATTCACTTATTACTTAATGTGATATATATATAATTATATGTATTAAATTTAATTTTTAATAATTCAATAACTTAATGAATAAAAGGCTTACAACTATAGGATGGCAATCATGTCTGACTTCTATGAAGAGAAATTTTGAACCAACATCTGAATAATTAGGATGGCAGAAAAAATGGCTTGTAGACCATAATGTTTGACTGCCCGACATGGAGGATGAAAGGGTCACATCATGTTTAATGCCAGCAGAGTACCACACAGACCTCATATGGTTACTTACACTCTATTGGTTACGACTACAGCTACATTACAATTTATCTTTTATTTAAAAAAGCTAGGATATGAGCATTAAACTTCTCCCTGTTTTGGTCTTGAACCCATCCTTCTCCCTATTTTTTAATTTAATTTTTCATCTTCTTTAATTAATTGTCCTTAAAATCATTCTTTTAAAAGCAAAAAAAAAAAATTCACAAAAATGTTGTATCTAAAAATTCATATAAAATCTCTAGAGAATTTTTAACAAATGAGAGTACATTTAGTCTCTTTCAATTTCTAATAACGGTTTTAAGGACAATTAATTAAAGAAGATGAAAATGTAACATTTTTTTAAAAAAAAAAAGATTTGACCAAATATGAAATAATTTGACAAAAGCATCAATATTTTGAATGGTCTGTACAATATCGATACTTCTAATTACTTCTATTTGTTTTTTCTTTTTTTTTTCAAGGCAAACAAATTATAATAATACCACTAAAATTTTTTAATTTTTAAGTTTTAATTAGATATATGAACAATTTTTTTTTCTTTTGGACTTAGATCTGAATTTGCACTCTAAGTAAAAGTTAATAGTTTGTTAACTATTGGGATTGGCCCAATGGTCAAAGTAGAATTCTTAGAATTTTCTTCGATGTCAAGTTTAGGATTCAAATCATATACTTAACAATTAGGGATGAAAAGGATGTGGAAAGGGGGTGGGAGGGTAAAAGTAAAATTAAATTAAATAAAAAATAAATTTTTTTGCATAAATATCTATTTCATGTTCTACCATTGTTATTTTTCAAGTTACTTTAGTTGAATTTGTCAGTTGCTTGATGAAATTCCTCAATATGCAGTTATATGCATGTTTTTTTTTTTTGAAAAATGAAGAGATATGTATTTTTTGAAATCAAACTCTTTGTATTATTTTGTGTGTACTATTTCTATTAATAATGGAGTATGAATGATCCACCACATATAAATTTTTTCTATTTGACTATTCGTTTTTTGAGAATTGAAATTTCATTGGTAGAGATAATTGAGTTTTTTCTTTTTTTGTTTCCTTTTATTGTTTAATTTTTTGGACAAATTTGACATAAAGCACAAATGATATACATTCTATTATTCTAAGAACACGTTATTTTGGTATCAATACTAATAGTTTTGAAGATTTAAAAATTTAATTAGGCTATGACTAATCAAGAATTTTTAATGAAAATAAAAAAATTGAAATAGAATGCAGAGAGATATACTGGTTTGGAGTATTGTATTTTTTTTATTGTCTTATTAATTCAAATTTAATTGAGATTATATTTTTCTTCCTAACTACTACAATTATTGTTATTATTGAAATGCAATAAATATAAATATTAGGGAGAAGGTTATTTTGGACAAATAAAAGTAAAGACCAGATCCTACTTAGTCTCTAATGCTTAATATTTTGTCTAGTCATCATCCATCATTTTCTTTTAAATCAATATATACGATTGACAGGTGCCGAACCTGTGCAATAATAATTACTAAAAAGTCCTAATTACCACCTCAATTAAATAATTATAGAACAAATCCAAGTACTGGAGCAGGGACTCTAGGTGTGCAATGGGTTACTTGATTCACCCTGTTCCCGAAGAGTTTGCTTAATCCGATATACCGGATTTGTCTATAAAAATACTAATTTTGCGTACAATGGCAAGTAGGGTCGATTCCACAGGGAGCAGGTAGGAAATTATTTCTTTCCAAATTAGTAGAACGAAATTGGGGGATTTTCAATGGGAGGCAAATAAAAATAAAATAAAATAAAACAAACAAAATTCAAAACTAACTCACAAAGCACAATTCACTGAAAATAGCAATTAACAAAAGTTCTACCCAAAGGATCAACTGCGCAGGCACGGTCCAATTAAATGATCATCGATGCAAAGATATTTCATCCATTTATCACTAGGTTGGTTATAGCCATCAATAAGCTCTGACAACCAGTTCTTCCTTACTTTTTCGACAGTCAAGGTACGACCATTGACTGCTTCCCTAACCAGATAACAACCCTAGGTACGACCGTAGGAATTTAATTACCCAATTGCATTAAAGCTAGAAGAACCCAACCCTAACCAATAAACGCGCTAAGAGGGTTTATTTAAGCTAGATCTTGCGTTTCCCCATCATAAAACCAATTATGGTGGTTGCCACGGGGTGTCAATTAAATGAACAATTACGGATTCTATTTAATTAACGTGGCAGTAGGCTATTAAATTAAATCAAATACCCGGCCGTTGATATTCAATTAATCAAATACCCATGAACAATTAATTCAGGAAACGCACGAATAGCAACAAAATTGGAGGAAATAATGAAAGCTTGATTAGATCTCACAGATATTATGGACCGCGCCCTTGCGTCAACCTTTGGGTAGAGGGGGAAATTAGCCGCTCCTCATCGTTTCAATCCCGCGTGATTTAATTGAATTCATTCAATTATTTGCCAAACAATTGGGAAAGGGAAATTAACTGCAATAACAACCGAAAAGAGGCCCTGCCTTCGTCCCTGCTTCGGGGTCCCAATTACAAAGCCAAAGCTACGAATGAATTGTCCAGCGGAAAAGTTGAAAGTCAGAAGAGGAAAGCGACGTCTAGCACCTGGGAAAGAGAAAACAAAAAAGATTGAAAAGGTCACTCCAAGCTAGTCTAAGTTGCGGCTGCCGAAGAGAAAACCAAAAAGCCGGAAAGCGAAAGAAGAGAAAAAAGCGTCCGACCGCTGACAAGACGTAGGAAAAGAAAACTAAGCCTAAAAAAATAGATGCCCCCCAATCTTGCTTTGTCCTTTTCTTTTTATAGCCGCCGTCCAAGAAGAGTCAAACGTCTGAAACGTCTGGTGCAAAGCCTAGTGTTGTCTCCAGAGTTCTGATCCCACGCTCCGGGTTCACGTGGACCACGGTCCGGTCTTTCGGTTTCGTCCACCTTCCAAGGCGTGGCCACGCCCTGGAACGGAAAGTCTTCTGGAAATTCACCCCGCGAGATCATTTTTCATGCCTACCACCTACAATTCACACAAATATCGAATATGAGTGAAATTCCAATTCTTAGTACCGTGAATAGCCAAAATTAGGACAAGATAGTAGTGCAAAATACGCCAAATAACCGTTCTATCAAATCCCCCCACACCTAGACAATGCTTGCCCTCAAGCATTTCGGAGCTCAGAAGTACAACCAAGAGAGCAAAGGTCATGTAATAGTCTATACTAACACAAGCATCTAGGGTCCCTGACAATATCACCAAAAGTAGAACACACCGGACATGTTGTAATTCAAAGAATATATATATGAATACTAGAAACGCTCAATTCAAAATCACGGAGTGCCATTACCATAGGCTTGCACATTTATCACATCTCCACCCTTTAAAAGTGAACTAAACACATAAATCAAAGGGACTTTAATAAGGTTGTAATGTGGCTCAGGTGAAAGGCGGGTTAACGAGGTATAGATACGGGGTAAAGTGTCAAGAGAACGTCCGAAACTCACTAATAACCACAGTGCTTTACCGGAGGGGTTTCACTAACAAGGCAGTTTCTACACCATGTACAAGTGACCCAAAATTTTTTTTTTTTTTAACTGCTCGCAAGGCGTGGGCACGCCTTGTAGCCCATAGTCCTCTGGTCACGAGGTCTCTTCATGATATTTTTTTTTTTAAGAGACAGTCCTGTAAGGCGTGGGCACGCCCTGTAAGCCGAAGTCCTCTGGTCAGTGACCTTTTCCAATTTCCCCTCCTTTACACAAAGATAGCATCATATAGCTCCTAATCTAACAACACTTTCAACCCCAAATTCGTTTGCTTTGCGCAAATGATGGATTTCAGACATCCCTTGACAACACAGGGGTGAACAAGAAAGTTTAAAGAGGTCTCGGGTTAACAAACACGGATATCAACCAGAAACGAAGGACAGAAGCTCAAGTTGGTTCACTATTGGGATATAAAATGAGGGCTTGATTTTTTTAGATAGCTGAAGAGGGTTAAATCCTAAATGCCCTTATCATTTCAAATGCATCTAGTTCATCAAAATGCGGTCTTGACATGTACAAAACAGCAAGTTCTAGAATGTTCAAACCATGTGCGATACCCACTCAATCAAACAAAATAGAGCAAACAAGAATAATACGCTCAAGTAAGGCCCAAAAGCTCCCCAAGAGTTACAAAAATGGGTGAATTCCAGTATACTCAACATTCGATGACATTGCCAAGGGAAACAAAATGCACGGCTAGCATATACGACCACATACCCACTCACTTTGATTATGTCATTCATCACAGCAACATGCCCCAACACTAACAAGCATAAAAATAACCAAAAAGGCGACTAACTACAATGTTTTTTTTTATTTTTTCCATTTCTTCTTTTTCTTTTTTATTTTTTTTTTTTAAAGTAACAAAGCAAAAAGAACTAATGAAAAAGAAAGTAATGGAAGCCACTCCCCCCACACCTAAAATCTACATTGTCCTCAATGTAACCTAGAAAAATAAATTGCAAGGGCAGAGGGAGCGAGAACTTCCCTGACTACTGAAAAGGTGCGGCCGGAGCCTAAGGAGGCGGCGGATGCGGCGGCTGGAAGCCAATATGAGCATAGTAAGCTGCTTGATTCTCTGCCTGAATGCGGGCGAAAACCTGGAGCGCCATAAGCCGGCCATCTATCCTTGCCAGTTGGGTGTTGAGTTCATGAAGACCCACTTGGAGGTCCGGGTAACGGGGGTCTCCAGCAGGCGAAGGATGAGAGGAGGACGGACCCGCCTGGTCCGGATGGGGTGGCGAGTCAGTGGAGGGTGCAGTGGTAGGCACCCGAGGCCGCGGCCCGCCCTCACCAGGAGGCGTAAACTGATAAACATCGCCCACTTTGAAAATAACCCCCATTCGCTCCAAGCTACGCAAATCCAGGGGTTCATTTTCTCGAGCTAGAGTGTAGTTGTGCTCCTTGTCCAGATCAAGCACTCCCACTCGAATGGCCAAGTGAGTAATGAGTGATCCCAGTATCACCGGCTTATTACGCTTTTGCATGACCGTTTCCATCTGGGTGGCCACCCAACATCCAAAGTTAACCTTAACCTTGTTGCGCATGCACCAAAGAAAATAGAATTTCACCTTGGTAAGTGTGCCGGAGGTATCCTTTCGCCCCGATAAATTGTGAGCTAAAAACCTGTGGACAACCTTCAAGACTGGATCCTTCAGATGGGAGGCCTTCGACTGACTCGGATTGTAAAGTTGACGATCCGTGGACCACTCCCTCCAAATGTCAATGTAGTCAGTAGAGAACGGTCGGGTGTAGTCACACGCACTGATTTATATGCCCCAGAAGCAATGGTGTCCTCACTAGCAAACCCCAAAGTCAGGTTAAACTCATTAATTGACATACCAAACTGAGTACCTCCCAATCTGAAATTAATGACCTCCGGCTCATCCAAAGTGATGAATTCATTTCTGTTGAACTCGAATGTGGAGAAGAGTTCACAACACAGCTCCTCAAACGTAGGATAGTTAATGGTTAGATATTGTTGCCAACCTATGGCTGAGAATAACTGTTCAACCTCCCGTGCAATTCGCAAATGGTCCAAGGTCGGGGCATGAAAGCACCTACAAGGAGTAAAAGGACGGTTTGCCAAGTTATTAAACCGCTCCACTTGTGCCTGTGTAAGATTAGTGACCGTTTTCCCCCCTCCTCCGGGAGACATAGTGCTCTTATTCAGGCCCAAACGAGACCGAATGGTGGGTTGAACCGGGGCTCGCCTCTTGCGAGGTTGGGACCCAGACGGCCCAGCAGTTGTCGCCTTCTTTGGAGGCATTCGGATGCCCAGAAATGAAATGTAAAGCAGCCCGGAGATAGCCAATCAATTACCCAAAAGAAGACACGGGACCACAGGTAACCAATAATATTCAACAATCAACAGTCCAATAGCAAAGAGGGAACACAATGTCCCCACCAAACAGCAACCGGTCAACAAACACCAACCAATGCCCCACTGCTGTTAAATAGCCGACAACAATAAAGAAGACCACTCCAACTCCCCTTAAAACAAGATATCAGTCAATAACAGGCAACTATCAACGAGCAACTGACCACTTGTTCCAAATAATAAATTCACTAGAGCCCACAGATTTCCCAAAATAGATAATGAATGCAAGGCAGATATGAGGATTCTCCCAGCCAGACAACAACCAAATGTTCCCCCGACAATACCAACAATTATAGCGACCCAAAAAGGGGCAAACATTCAGCAATTAAAATTCCCACTCGAAGTCACCAGTTTAACAAGAAAGGCAAATAGGGGTACCACTTTTTTTCTTTGTCTACGCTGAAGAAGAAATTGGCGGAGAAGGAGAGCTGAGGCTGGGCGCGCGCAGAGGACTGGTCGAAAGAGTAGGTCGCGGGCGCTGGTGTGCGACTGGCGAGGTTGCGGGCTGAGGCGGCGCGCGGCAGGAGAAAACGCAAGGGGGCTGGCGCGCTGGAGAGTGCTCGCGCGGCTGCTGTCTGCGCGCGCGGCTGCTGGGCTGCGCAAGGGGACTGGCGCGCGCTGGAGGGACCTGGGCGCTGATGCTGCTGCGCTGCGCGACTGGGAGAGGCGCAGGGGGGTCTGGCGCGCGCGGGAGAGGCGCGCCCTGCAGCCTCTCGCTGCTGCTGCCTGCGCGCGTGGGAGAGGCGCGCGGCAGCGGATCTGGGACGCACGGTGCTGAAGGGAAAAGGGGCGCGCGAGGATGACGGCTGGCGTCGGGCGGCGGTGGCTGCAGCACTCCGAGGAGGCGGCGGACGGCGGCGGGCAACAAGGAAAAAGGAGGAAGAAAAGTGCAATCAGGACAAAACAAAGAAATTGGAAGAGTTGTTGTTCAATTCCTTGGACGGTGACCAGACTAGAGAGAACAAAGACAAGAAAAGAATGGGAAAGTAAGGTCTCGGTCAAAGTTGTTTTTTTTTTTTTACTCTTTGGCTATCGGAGGGGTTGGAAGGTGTGGGCACGCCTTGGAGGGCATTCGCTTCTGCCCACCACATGCAAATAACGTCCAAACGAATTTTTTTTTTCTTCCTTTTCTCCCTTGCAAGGCGTGGGCATACCTTGGAACCCCTACTCTTCTGTCCAACACCACAAAAAACATCAAAACATTAAAATAACACTGAAAAATCATAAAGTAAGGAAAAATGATCACAACTAATATTGTACTTCTTGGGTTGCCTCCCAAGCAGCGCCTTTCTTTAACGTCTTTGGCTAGACATAGTTTTCAACGGTCTAGACTTCACCACTTGGATCATCAAGGAATAGAACCTCCACGTGCTCGCTATTAAACCCTTCATAATAAGGCTTTAAACTATGACCGTTGACTACGAACTTTTTCTCCGTCTTGAGACTTTGGATTTCCACTGCGCCATAATGAGAAATATTAGTAACAACAAATGGACCAATCCAACGGGAACGCAACTTACCAGGAAAAAGCTTAAGCCTCGAGTGATAAAGTAGGACTTTTTGCCCAACGACAAACGACTTCCTCGAGACTTGTTGGTCATGAAAGACTTTGTTTTTCTCCTTATAAATTGCTGCATTCTCATAGGCTTCATTCATTAGCTCCTCCAACTCTTGTAATTGGAGCTTTCTATTTCCTCCGGCCTCCATAAGGTCCATATTACACCGCTTGAGCGCCCAAAACGCCTTATGTTCAAATTCTACCGGTAAGTGGCACGGCTTCCCAAAAACTAACCTGTAAGGGGACATTCCAATTGGCGTTTTATACGCAGTGCGGTAAGCCCAGAGAGCATCCTCCAGTTTCACACTCCAATCCTTTCTATCAGGTCTCACCATCTTTTCCAGAATCGACTTAACCTCTCTATTCGATACTTCGGCCTGACCATTCGTTTGGGGATGGTAGGGAGTGGACACTTTGTGGAGCACACCATACTTACGAAACAAAGCAGTGATCGTCTTATTACAGAAATGGGTGCCCCTGTCACTCACTATGGCTCTCGGCATTCCAAAACGGACGAAGATGTTAGATCTTATAAAATCTGCAACCACTCGAGAATCATTAGTCCGGGTGGCTTTTGCCTCCACCCACTTGGAAACATAGTCAACAGCAAATAAAATGTACAGGAAACCAAAAGATGAGGGGAAGGGACCCATGAAATCTATACCCCAGACATCAAAAATCTCAACAAATAATATGGGGGTTTGACTCATTTGGTCTCTACGAGAGATATTCCCCACCCTTTGACACTTATCACAAGATTTGCAGAACAAGTATGCATCCTTGAAGAGAGTAGGCCAATAAAAACCACTTTCCAACACCTTACGAGTTGTCCGCTTAGGACCAAAATGCCCTCCACATGCAAACGAATGACAAAAAGTCAAAATAGAGTGAAACTCACCTGCACTTACACACCTTCTTATTACTTGGTCTGAGCATTGCCTCCACAGGTAGGGGTCATCCCAAAGGTAATGTTTGACATCACTCTTTAGCTTATCTCTTTTAGCTTTTGACCACCCTGCAGGTAATTGATTCGTTACCAAAAAATTTACAATGTCAGCATACCAAGGTATTGACGACTCAATGGCTAATAATTGTTCCTCAGGAAATGATTCTCTTAACGGTAGATCCTCTTGATTTGTGAGCAACCGGCTCAAATGATCAGCCACCAGATTCTCAGCTCCGCTCTTATCCCTGATTTCTAGGTCGAACTCCTGCAGGAGCAAAATCCACCTGATCAACCTTGGTTTAGCATCCTTCTTCGCCAGCAAGTACCTCAAAGCTGCATGATCAGAGAAAACTATTACTTTTGCACCCAATAAATATGACCTAAATTTTTCTAGTGCAAAAATAACAGCTAATAATTCTTTCTCCGTCGTGGAGTAATTAAGTTGGGCTCCACTTAAGGCTCTCGACGCGTAATAGATCGCGTGTGGTGCTCTTCCAATTCTTTGTCCCAACACGGCCCCCACGGCATAGTCACTCGCGTCGCACATGATTTCAAACGGAAGGTTCCAATCTGGGGGTTGAATGACAGGCGGCGATGTCAATGATTCCTTCAGTTTATCAAAAGCCACCTCACATTCATTTGTGAAATCAAATAGCACGTCCTTCTGCAGTAACTTGAACAGGGGTGCTCCTATCTTTGAAAAGTCTTTGATAAACCTCCTGTAAAAACCTGCATGGCCCAAAAACGAACGCACTTCCCGTACACATACGGGGTAAGGTAGAGCAGAAATAAGGTCTATTTTAGCTTTATCTACCTCAATTCCCTTAGCTGACACGACGTGCCCTAAGACAATGCCATGATCTACCATAAAGTGACATTTTTTCCAATTAAGTACCAAATTCGTCTCTATACATCTTTTCAGAATTAATGCCAAATTCTCAAGGCACTCATCAAAACTGTCCCCGTATACACTAAAATCATCCATGAACACCTCGATTATTTTTTCCACATACTCAGAGAAAATACTCACCATACACCGTTGAAAGGTCGCTGGAGCATTGCAGAGGCCGAAAGGCATCCGGCGGTAGGCAAACGTGCCAAATGGGCATGTGAAGGTGGTCTTTTCCTGGTCTTCTGGTGCGATCGCGATCTGAAAGTAACCTGAAAAGCCGTCCAAGAAACAATAGTAAACACGACCTGCCAATCGTTCTACCATTTGATCAATAAAAGGGAGGGGGAAGTGGTCCTTTTTAGTCACGGAATTCAGCCTCCGGTAGTCAATGCACTGACGCCAGCCAGTAGCTTTTCTGACCGGGACCATATCACCCTCCTGGTTCTCCTCCACGGTCACCCCCGCCTTCTTCGGGACCACTTGGACAGGACTCACCCACGGACTATCCGAAATAGCGAAAATGATCCCTACCTCCAGAAGCTTGAGATCTCCTTTTTCACAACTTCCATCATCAGAGGGTTCAATCTTCGCTGTGCTTGCCTCACTGGCTTTGCATCACCCTCGAGTCTTATCCGGTGCATGCACAAGGACGGGCTGATCCCTTTTATATCGGCTATACTCCATCCAATTGCTTCCTTATGCTCCCTAAGGATTCGCACTAGTTTGTCCTCTTGACTTGGAGATAGGTGTGCAGAGATGATCACCGGGAGTGTATCCCGATCTCCTAGGAATGCGTACTTTAGATGCTTCGGGAGAGGCTTTAATTCCAACTCCGGTGCCTGCACAACTGAAGAGAGTAGCTTTGTCTGAGCCTCTGGCACAAAAAGAGAGGCAAGTTCATACCTTGGGGATACGGGTGGAAGTGAGTGTAAGGCTTCAACAGCATGGAGCAAATCTCCCCTTAGGTCCACATCAGGAGTTACACCCAACTCCAGATGCTTGATTAGAGCCACTTCCAATGCGTCTTTGCCATCTAATTCAAAAGTTTCCTGCACAAAAGGCTCAATAGCGCTCACAGCAAAAACCGAGTTAGATTCCTCTGGATACTTCATCGCATCAAAAATATTAAAATTCACAGTTTCACCATCAAATTCCATTGACAAAGTACCCTCATTCACATCTATCTTAGTTCTAGCAGTGCTAAGAAATGGTCTACCTAACAAGATAGGTGAAGGATTCAGTGATTTTTCATCTCCCATGTCCAAGATATAAAAATCTGCAGGAAAGACCAATTCATTTACCTGAACCAAGACATCCTCAACTAGCCCCTCTGGATATGCATTTGTGCGATCAGCTAGTTGGATTATGATGGCTGTTTCTTTAAGTGACCCAAGATTTAGAGAAGCAAAAATGGTCTTTGGCATCACATTGATTGACGCCCCTAAATCTAACATTGCTTTCCTGATCGGTGTATTCCCTATCTTACAGGGGATCGTGAACATACCTGGATCTCCACACTTTGGTGGAAGCTTTCTTTGGAGCATTGCTGACACATTCTCTCCCACCGCTATTCTTTCGTCCCCTCTCAGTTTCCTCTTATGGGTGCACAGATCCTTGAGAAATTTAGCATATTTCGGTATCTGCTTGATTGCATCCAGTAAAGGGATGTTAATCTCCAATTTTCGGAACACATCTAAAAGCTCTTTTTCCTTCTCTACCTTTTTTGTCTTCTCCAGCCTGCAAGGAAAAGGAGGTAAGTTAGATTTAATAGTGGGCGGAGACGTGAAGGTTACCTTAGAATCCTTGCGAATACGCCCTTCCTCTTCAATTTCCTTCTCTATCTCCTCTTCACTTTTGCTTTTTGAACTTTCCACTTTAGGCCCTTCCAATTCCTTGCCACTCCTCAGCGTCATGGCACTTACATTCCTGGGATTTACCTCGGGTTGCGATGGCAACTTTCCATAAGAGTGGGACTCCAAGCGATTGATGGCAGTTGCCATTTGGCTTATTCGAGCCTGTATCCTTCATGCCTGCTTTTGTGTCCTGCTGGAGCTGGGCGGTTGTCGTAGCCAGGTTGGTAGTAGTCGTGGCCAGGTTTTTGACTAGGTCCTCCAGAGAACTTCCTGAGTTGGAGGACGAGGGTTGCGATTTTGGTTGCCATGGCTGGTGGAATCCTGGTGGACGATTTGGAAATGCATTTTGTTGCCTGTTCCCATAACTGAGATTGGGATGGTCCCTCCAGCCCGGATTGTACGTATTGGAGTATGGGTCGTACTGCCTGCGGGGCGCGGGCACGCCTCCGGCCATGTTTACCTGTTCCGCCCCGTCCTCTTGCAAAATGGGGCACGAGTCTGTGCAATGGTCCATGCTAGTGCATATTCCACACACCTTCGCTCGCGGCGCGTCTCTCATGGCTAATTGCCTAACAACTGACGTCAGTTCTGACATTTGCTGCTGTAAGGATGAAATCTCTACCTCGTTGACTCTACGGGGAGGGTTGCTCTCACGGGAGCCAAATTGCTGGGAGTTCTCTGCCATGGCTTCGATGAGCTCCCACGCTTCCCTTGGTGTCTTGTTTGCCAGTGCTCCCCCACTTGCAGCGTCGATGATACTCCTATCGGTTGATTGGAGCCCTTCGTAGAAGTATTGGATTAACAGTTGCTCACTAATTTGATGCTGCGGGCATCTAGTGCACAACTTGTTAAACCTTTCCCAGTATTCGTACAAGGACTCACCGGGGTATTGTTTTATGCCGCAGATCTCCTTCCTCAAACTCGCAGCCCGGGATGCAGGGAAGAATTTTTCCAAGAATTTCTTTTTCAGCTGCGCCCATGTGGTAATACTACCTGCTGGTAGGTAGTACAGCCAATCTTTAGCTGCATCTTTGAGAGAGAACGGGAAGGCTCTCAGTCTAATTTGCTCTTCAGTGACCCCAGGAGGTTTCATACTAGAGCAGACCACCTCGAACTCCTTTACGTGCTTGTGGGGTTCTTCGCCAGAGAGACCATGGAAAGAGGGTAAGAGTTGAATCAACCCCGACTTCAATTCGAAAGCGGTATTCTCAGCCAAAGCGGGGAATGTGATGCATAAGGGCTGGTGAGTCAGCTCCGGGGCAGCCAGCTCCCTCAATGTTTGGTTGTTGGCCATGCTTATTTCGTCTTCCGCTGACTCGTTTGCAGCAAATAAGTGCCCTTCTTTTTGCCTCTTGGTCTCTTGCCTCCGCCTACGCGCTGCCTTCTCAACCTCAGGATCGTATACTAATTCACCTGTGCGAGAAGAACGGGGCATAAACCAGCAAAAGTACCAAGAAGAATAGAATAAAATAAAAATAAAACAAAAACTGAATTTGAAAAGAAATAAATAATCCAAACACCAGTTCCCCGGCAACGGCGCCAAAAATTGACAGGTGCCGAACCTGTGCAATAATAAATTCCTACTCAAGAAAATTACAAATTTTGTATATAGCGGTGAGTAGGGTCGAATCCACAGGGAGCAGGTAGGAAATTATTTCTTTCCAAATCAGTAGAACAGAATTGGGGGATTTTCAATGGGAGGCACACAAATAAAATAAAATAAAACAAACAAAATTCAAAACTAACTCACAAAGCACAATTCACTGAAAATAGCAATTAACAAAAGTTCTACCCAAAGGATCAACTGCTCAGGCACGGTCCAATTAAATGCTCATCGATGCAAAGATATTTCACCCATTTATCACTAGGTTGGTTATAGCCATCAATAAGCTCTGACAACCAGCTCTTCCTTACTTTTTCGACAGTCAAGGTACGACCATTGACTGCTTCTCTAACCAGATAACAACCCTAGGTACGACCGTAGAAATTTAATTACCCAATTGCATTAAAGCTAGAAGAACCCAACCCTAACCAATAAACACGCTAAGAGGGTTTATTTAAATTAGATCTTGCGTTTCCCCATCATAAAGCCAATTATGGTGGTTACCACGGGGCGCTAACTAAATGAACAATTACGGATTCTATTTAATTAACGTGGCAGTAGGCTATTAAATTAAACCAAATACCCGGCCGTTGATATTCAATTAATAAAATACCCATAAACAATTAATTCAGGAAACGCACGAATAGCAATTAATTGGAGGAAATAATGAAGATTCGGTTAGATCTCACAGATATTATGGACCGCGCCTTCGCGTCAACCTTTGGGTAGAGGAGGAAATTAGCCGCTCCTCATCGTGTCAATCCCGCGTGATTTAGTTGAGTACATTCAATTGATTTCCGAAGAATTGGAAAAACACAAGAGGAATCTCACGGAATTTAGAAGAGTCAAAAGCAAACAGTGAAAAAGGGTTTCCGTTGTACAGAGCCCAGATGCAATCCGCAGAAATATTCAATGTCTGGCCGCTAGCCGCTAGCCGCAGGCGAAACGAAAGTAAAAGAAGGAAAACAGGAAAAAGCGTCCGACAAAAAAGTAGAAAAAAGAGAATTAAAAGCTCCGGTCTTGATTCTTTCTGAATCCTGCTTTATAGCCGCCGCCCACAAATAAGAGTCAAAGCAGGAAACGTCTGGTGCAAAGCCTAGTGTTGTCTCCAGAGTTCTGATCCCACGTTCCGGGTTCACGTGGACCACGGTCCGTCTTTCGGTTTCGTCCGCCTTCCAAGGCGTGGAGTCTTCTGGAAATTCATCCCGCAAGATCATTTTTCATGCCTACCACCTACAATTCACACAAATATCGAATATGAGTGAAATTTCAATTCTTAGTACCGTGAATAGCCAAAATTAGGACAAGATAGTAGTGCAAAATACGCCAAATAACCGTTCTATCAGAAGCGAGCGAACCATTGTCACTAGGTCCGCCGACGAGGTCAGTGCCTCGATACTCAAATCCTTGAATATCTCTACAGATTTTGGAGCTTCTCTGGTTCGAGACACTGGAGAAGCTTCGACTTCTGCTCAGCCCCCACCTCACACTCAGTAGGAACCAGAAGCTCAAGAGACAGGGGCACAACAAACTCTTTCTCCACCCGTTTCACGCCCACCACCTCCGCTGCGATCCAAGTGGCAAGAGCTCCTCAATGCCATCTGCTGTATGGAGACACGAGTCGTCGAGCGCATTGACCAGACCGAGAGGATGATGACAGAGCGACTCGACAGACATGATCGCCGTTTTCGTGCGATCGAGGATCATTTCCATATCCGCCGGTCACCTACTCCGACGCCTCAGCAGGAGGAGGGGCATATTGGTACATCACATGGAAATGAGGAGGCAGTAGACTCCCGTTCTGATGGAAATAAGGAGGCAGTAGACCCTCGTTCTGAGCAGTCATGAAGATCTTTAGCTCATTACATCTTTTGTTGCTATATTTTTCGTGTATTGTGTTCGGTTTAAACTTTGTAGTTTTCATATTGGATTCACTTGTGCTACTCAAGGTTTTTTGTACTCTTTTGTTTCATTACCAACAGAATTTGGATGATCGTGAGGATTAATGGCTTCAAATTGAATCACCACTTATTTTGAGGGAAGTTTCAGTTTCTATTACCTTCTTCACAATGAGGACATTGTTAAATTTAAGTGTAGGGGAGGGATTACTTTATCTTATGGGGATTGTGTCTTGAAATGCATGATTTGAGTTGTCTATGGCTTAAAAATGTTGGAATTTTATTTGGAAATGTTGTATTGTGGTTAATTTTCTTGAAATTGAGGTTGTTGACAGGGAGTTTTGTCCATTTTAATGGGGAAACTCTGTAAAAAAATTTTAAAATATTTTCCAATATTTCAAGTTAATGGCCAAAATGTTCAATTCTGTGAAATTGTGAGTGGATTAATGATTGGATTAAATGAGTGAATTAATGCATTAATTTTGTGAAATTGTGAAGGATATCGATATATGAAATTCATGCACGAGCTGAAAGAAGTGTAAGGATTGTCCAGAGGATAAAGTACACAAGAAATTAGGAGCAAAAATGAAGGAAAAAGGAAAGAAGCGAAAAAACTGAAAATTTAATGGCACGGATCCGAGCTCGGATCCGTGAGAGCAAAGAGAGATCCGATCCCTCGTCTGTACTTCTGGAGGAGTGTATCCGAGGTCAGAAGATCCGACCCCGGATCCATCATGGGAAGTTCTCGGATCCTAAAGATCCGAGCTCGGATCTATATTCAATCCTCGGATCCGAGACTCGGATCTGTCTCTCTCTTCGGCAAGTGACACAGCCGTTTTCCTTTACCTTTCTCACAACTTTTCCAGCTATTTTGAGGAACAGAAATCGGTGGCACATGCTTCTGCAACAAAAGAGAAGACTAAATGAGTTGTAGACAAAAGAAAACATCATATCTTTGGTTCAGCTACTGACTACATTAGAGATAGCACTCAGGGTTTGAGGCTTTTAGGATTCAGGGTTTTAGGGTTTTAGAGATCAAGATTTAGTGTTTTAGGAGAATAGCACTTTCGGGTTTAGGGTTGTAGGATTTTAGTTTGACAATAGTGTGCCTTGATTAGGACTTTAGATTTTTAATTAAAATAGTAATCCTATCGTGCCGCAAAAATATTTTTTAATGGATTTTAATAAACCCAACAACCTTGATTTAATGTTTTAGGGTTTACAAGGATTTGGTTTCTAAGATTTACGATTTAGTGTTTTACGGCTTTAACACTTAGGGTTTTAGGATTTTTGCATGACAATAAATTTGCCTTGATTATCGCTTTATTTTTTAATCAAAATAGTAATCCTACCAATAATTGTAAAAGGTAAAACACGCAAGATTTAATCGCTAGATATTTGATTTAATTTTTTTTCTTTTCCTTTTCAACTACCAAACAAATAACATGCACTTCATAAAAATAACTTATATAATTTTTTTAAATAACATCGCGTTATGAAATTTCTAAAATTACAGTTGAAATTGTAACAGATATTATTGACTATTAACTATTAGATTCTTATAACTAATATTCATCGGTGTCAACAAATAAATACGATTCATTAATAACAAAGGAAAATTAGAATTTGATAGAAAAAATTTATTTGATAAAAAAGGAAAAAAAGTTAGTATTTTATTTATAAAATATAGTCAACACCTTACATGTTAACAATTTCATTCTATTTTTATATTGATATATGAAATAGAAAGAACTATGCATGTGTACTTTTTCCACCATTTAAAAATAAAATAACGTATTTCCAACCGTACAATTACTAATTTTGTTTAATATAAAAGAAATATGATTTTTTTTGAGCACATATTTGATGACTTTAGGCATGTGCAAGTTTTAAAATAAAAAAAATTTATTCCTCTGGTAATTACAGATTTTTAAATAACATTTCTCTAACATTTCTCCGAAATATAAAATTTTAGTAGAGCTTTTAAAATAAGATTTTACTACCGACAGCATTTTAGTAAAGGCAAATTCTACAAAACAAACAACATTTACAGTTAATTTTACATTTTGGTGGGAGCTCGTAAATTTCATTTTAAATTTTTTTTCTAGCAAGTTTGAATTTAATTTTCTGAAAGTCATACTTATAAATGCGAAATCTAACAAAAAAATTAAATACAATTTTTGGAGGTCCAATTTATCAAATGCAAGCTATTTGAAAAATTTTATTTAGGAGCTCGCATTTAGCTCTTACTATTTTCTGGAAAACATTCTCTAGCTCCCAAAAAAAAGCAAAAAAATTTAAATTATACTTAGTGTGGAGCTCTATTGAGCTCGCATTCCGCGAATGCGAGTTCTATTGCCCCCTGAAAAAAAAAATTTTAAGGAATGCGAACGCCAATGCGAGATCTTTAAACATTTTGTTTTAATACAAAAAGATCTCTGCCTCCGAAAAAAAAAGCACAAAAATTTTACTGGCCTCTGCTGAGTTCGCATTCCCCGAATGCGAAGACCCCCTACGGAATATCTCACCAAAATCACCCCTTTTGTAGAATTTTTTTAAAATTCATCACAAATTTGGAAATTTCTCCTCACTATCATTGCCACCGGGTGCGGTGATCATAGCAGCAAATGCAACTGTTGCGACCAGAGTAGCTACCACCATGCACGAGTTTGATAAATCCTTCGTCAATCCCTTTGCATTCTTTAGCAACTTTTCATGGGTATCAGAGAATAATTCTCGAGGAGTTTTTCCTTTGTCATTCTTTTTTATCCTTAACTCGTAATAGACTATTGCTTCCACGGCCTGCATGCAGTTAATTAGAGGATTAGCCTAGGTTTCTATATGCACTCTAATTGCTAATACTAGGTTTCTATGTGCACTGGGCAAATAATTTATAGCGAAATAACCATCATAACACAAAATGAGAAAACCAAGGACGCTACGTAACAGAAGGCTTTAGTTTTGGGTACACTATTACACTTTCTGGCATTTGTTTTTGTTACACCATATATTTTAAGGCGACACTTGCCTTTTTAGTTTATATCCAGTAGCCATTAGGGTCATGCAGGCAACTATCATACTAAAATATGGTGTAATGTAGATGTGATATGAAAAAGTACGATTAAAAGATCCAAAACGTACTATTTAGAAGTATGATATATGCCACGGCTTGGTTAAGCAAGAAACTTGCATGCAAAGGAGACTAATCCAAGGTTTTGTAAAGACGGTTTAAAATAGAATTACTACAACAAGGCATTACGTACCTTGAACCATTGGAATTCTAGCTGCATCTGAAATGCAGGACCTGGCACAGAAGCGACTTGAGATGTAGAAGCCAATTTTGCCGCCAAATGAAGGATATTATTTCCCTTATCAGCTTGTAATTCGGCAAAGGCCTTTGTATTATTTCCGATCAACTCTATTATGTGATTAAATATTTTCACTTGGCGATGCTTGACGGCCACGTGCAATAACAACCGTTTGGTGTTTCTTCCTGCATACCAAATTAGATCAGAAAAATGATTTAAACACTTCTACAAGTTCAAAAGCTCCTTGCTCTATGGCTAAGTGCAAGATTGGGGTATGATTATCAGGGATGAAGTATTCCTGAACAGAATTGATATCTTCTTCCTTTTTTAACTGCTCGCAGACAAACTCTACAATCCCAAGTGCTTGCAGGTGCCTTTCCTTTATTTTGGACACCTCCCTTATTTCTGCAACAAATAGAAAGACCAGACATGTAAGCGTCGACAAGACTTACGTTTAAATTGAAATTTAGTATATTTGGAAACCTTATTTAAGAATAACGGTGTCGTATTTTAGTGATGTACTATAGAGAGATAATATGTTGGAAAAGTAAAATTTTGGTTGGACAACAGTGTTTAAGAAATAATATAAAAGTTTTCTAAAAAATGGCCAACCCATTCACATAAATTTGTAGGAGTTTAGCTACAGTAATCTACGTACTAATAACTGAGAAAGAAATGAAAAATCGTGAATATTCCAAAAAAAATCCAGGTTTGAGTAGTCAATACCTGAAGTTGGAAATTGAAAAAAAAAAATGAAGACCATGAGAATTCAAAGAATCCAAGCTTAAGAAATGCCGGAGCATTAACCACTGTACAGGACCAAACATTATTTGCAACCCAAATTAGTGGTAAAAGAACTAATATCATTAACTGATTCACTATATTCCTCAAAAACGAATTTGAGTGATAGGCTAAAATTTATCTATTTATTTTATTATTATTTTCCCCTGTTACCTGACTTGATGTGGATTAATTGCTGGATTCTACTCATTTTCCTTAATTTACATATATTTCAGGGAGTAGAACGAAAATATGATAACAGGTACCAAATTGACAGGAAAAGAATTCAGATGATAAAGCTTGTCCCAGGGGCACTTTTGGAACAGGAGATGTCACGCCCATTTTGGTAATTTTCGCAAAGGAATGACTGACGGAGGGCTTCTCTTCCTGCTGTGAGCTGCCGCAATAAAGGGAAGAAAAGGAGGATCAGATGGGGGCTGGCTTAATTCTTAGCTTTTCGTCTTTAGCTTAGCAAAGAAAATTGTTGACTTTTCCCTTGTACTTTACTTTTTGGCTTAAGACATGTACGAATGTGAGGAGGAAGCTTTTTGTCAGCTTTCTTTGACTTTTCCTTCTTGCACCTTGTGAATGATTTTGCTCTGCGGATGCTAGGAACAAGAAAGGGCTTCAATTCTTACCTGTGCCTTACATTTGCTTTCTAAGTGTTTGACGAATTGCGGCTCTTGAAATGCATACAATGGCCGTGACTTCTGCTGAAATTTCCCGCGGGCTTAGTTCATCCAATATGAGCTAATCCCCTCGTTCTAGTCAAGAAACGACGGATGCTTTGGGTCACCTGAAAACTGTGAGATCGATTTAATTTAATCTTTCCCTTTTATTTATTGGTATTCGTGTATTCTCTGATTAGTATGCTTATGGTTATTTAATTAGTTGATTTTCTTGGATCCAGATAATTAATTGATTTGGTAATCTATTGTCAATTGGGGTATTGAATCCGTAATTGTTTAATTACCTCAAAATAGTGGCAACTGGCACGATTAGATTCGTGTCAGGGGGGATACGCGGGCTAATCTAAAATAACCCTGGTAGTGTGTTGTTTGGTTAGAATAGGGCTCCTCTAATACGTAAGGCAATTGGGGAATTAAATTCTACGGGCGTACCTAGGATTATTTCTCAATTAGAGCAGTGATTAACGGGCGTACCTTGATCACCGGCACAGTAAGGAGGGGTTGACTGCCATCGCTTGTTTGGTAGTTATAACCTATTTATTGGTAAATAATTGGAATTGGCTCTACATCGATGATCAATTAGGTGAACCATTGCTGAAGTTATTTCTTGGCTAGATCCTTAATTATTACTCATTTGATTTTAATATTTTGTTATTTAATTTTTAGTAGTTTCTTAGATTTTATTTGGACTTCTTTGAGTGTCACCTTCTACACAAAAACACCCCCCTTTTTGTCACTGTGAATTTGAAAAGAAACAATTACTCCCAGTCTCTGTGGATTCGACCCTGCTTACCGCTATCTACAGAAATTACTTTTAGTTCGAGCAGGTTTTATTATTGCACAGGCTTCGACAACCTGTCAATTTTTGGCGCCGTTGCCGGGGACTGGCGTTATTATTTGTTTCTTTTTAAATTCATTTTTTGTCCTAATCTTCTGGTTTTCTTCTAGTGTATGCCTCGATCTTCTCGTACAGGTGATTTGATTTTTGACCCTGAGGTAGAGAAGACCGCGCGTAGAACGAGAAAGGAAACCAGACAGCTCAGAGAGGAGCACTCTAGTGCTACATCTCAGAGACCTGAGTCAGGAGTCGAACCAACAGATTCATTTGGTGGCACTTCGAGTGACTTGGAGCAAGAAGAAATTCCCATGGCTAATGCACGAACATTAAGGGAGTTGGCTGCCCCTAATTTAAATCAGCAGCCTTTGTGCATTACTTTCCCGAGTTTGAGTGAAAACACTTCATTTGAGTTAAAATCTGGTCTGATTTCTCTTTTACCCTCTTTTCATGGTTTACCAGGTGAGGAGCCGTATAAGCATTTGCAGGAGTTTGATGTCGTGTGCAACAGTATGAAGCCCCCGGGCATTACAGAAGAGCAGATAAAAATGAGGGCATTTCCCTTTTCCTTGAAGGATTCTGCAAAGGACTGGCTGTACTACCTGTCACCAGGTAGCATCACCACGTGGGACCAATTGAAGAAAAAATTTTTGGATAAATATTTTCCTGCGTCCAGGGCTGCAAGTCTAAGAAAAGAAATTTGTGGGATCAAGCAGCATCCAGGGGAGTCGCTCTATGAGTATTGGGAACGGTTCAACTTCTTGTTGCACAAGTGTCCCCAGCACCAGATAAGTGAGCAGTTGCTCATTCAGTATTTTTATGAGGGGCTCCTGTTCGGGGACAGGAGCATAATTGATGCTGCAAGTGGAGGGGCACTGGTGAACAAAACCCCTCAAGAAGCACGGGAGTTGATAGAGAGGATGGCAGAGAATTCACAACAATTCGGTACGAGAGAGGATTGTCCAATACGCAGGGTGAATGAGGTAGAGACACCCTCCATGCAGCAGCAGCTAACTGAGTTGACTGCGTTTGTTAGGCAACAGGCTGTGAGAAATGCATCACAAGCCAAGGTATGCGGGATTTGCACTGGTATAGGTCACCCTGCAGATATGTGCCCAATGATTCAGGAAGAAACTGCAGAACAGGTGAACATGGCTGACCACGCGCCCGCGCCAAGGAAGCAGTACGACCCTTACTCAAGCACCTACAACCCCGGGTGGAGAGATCATCCCAACCTCAGTTATGGAGGGAATAGGCAACCCAACTTTACACCGAACAGGCAGTCTAACTTTGTGCCAAATAAGCCACCAGGGTACCAGCAGCAATACCAATCCCGACCACCTCCGCCCCCAAGCTCTGGTCCATCTTTGGAGGAGATGATGAAACAAATGATGACAACCATGGCGCAAAATCAACAAATGATGACAACCATGGTGCAAAATCAGCAAAGGACGGACTCCGAAATGCAGGATATAAGGAATCAGATAAGTCAAATGGCCACAACAATCAACCGTTTGGATTCCCAGAACCAAGGTAAATTGCCATCTCAGCCCGAATTAAATCCGAAGAACGTAAGCGCAATGACCCTAAGGAGCGGGAAGGAAATTCAGGGGCCTGAACCTGTGATCCCTAAGGATAAAGATGAGGAAAAGATCGAAAATGAGCTTGAAAGGGAGGACAACAATGGTGCAGATCTAAAGGTACTTCCCGACCCAATAATTACAGCTAAAACTAACCCGCCTCCTTTTCCTAGCAGGTTGGAAAAATCAAAAAAGCAGGATAAGGAAAAGAGATTTTGGAGGTTTTTCGCAAGGTTGAGATAAATATCCCCCTGTTAGACGCGATCAAACAAGTACCAAAATATGCCAAATTCCTAAGGGACTTGTGTGTCAACCGAAGGAGGTTGAGGGGAGATGAACGGGTCATTGTTGGGGAGAATGTGTCAGCAGTCCTGCAGAGAAAGCTTCCACCAAAGTGCGGGGACCCAGGTATGTTTACTATCCCCTGTAGGATAGGGAACACTGTGATTAGAAGGGCCATGTTGGACTTGGGAGCATCAATTAATGTCATGCCTAAATCTATATATGCTTCTCTAAAGCTAGGTCCATTAAAAGAAACTGGAATAATCATTCAATTAGCTGACCGCACTAATGTATATCCTGATGGGTTGGTTGAAGATGTGTTGGTAAAAGTTAATGATTTGGTGTTTCCAGCTGATTTTTATGTACTTGATATGGATGATGACCACTCCCCCGATCCCTCACCGTTGTTGTTAGGTAGACCCTTTATGAGCACAGCACAAACAAAAATTGATGTTAATAAGGGTACCTTATCCATGGAATTTGATGGGGAAATTGTGCACTTTAATATCTTTGATACTATGAAATATTCCTCAAACTCCAACTTTAGCTAGTTTTTTCTGTGAGTGCTATTGACCCTGCGGTGCAGGAAGTATTTGAAAACTGTTGGCAGGGATGAGTTGGAGGTAGCTTTGACCAAGCACCTCGAGTTGGAAACGACTCCTGAGGTGGAGTGGAATGAAGATCTAAAATGCACAATAGGTGCATTACACTCATTGCAGACCACCACGAAAAGGTATGAAGTCTTACCTATTTTTACTCCCGAACCTCGCCAGAGGGTATTGCCATCTGTGGTGCAGGCACCTGTACTGGAGTTGAAACCTCTACCAGAGCACCTGAAATATGCATATCTGGGTGAT
Organism: Coffea eugenioides; assembly: GCF_003713205.1. Classification (NCBI taxonomy): domain Eukaryota; kingdom Viridiplantae; phylum Streptophyta; class Magnoliopsida; order Gentianales; family Rubiaceae; genus Coffea; species Coffea eugenioides. The sequence goes on from NC_040044.1 coordinate 8,762,368, forward strand.
AATGAGACACTCCCGGTGATTATCTCATCGGCACTGTCAAAAACCCAGGAGGAGAAACTGATCCGGGTCCTTAGAGAGCATAAAGAGGCGATAGGTTGGACAATTGCGGACATTAAGGGGATCAGCCCGGCCATCTGTATGCACCGGATTAGACTAGATGAGGATGCCAAACCTGTACGACAGGCTCAAAGGAGGCTTAACCCCTTCATGATGGAGGTGGTGAAGAAGGAAATTTTGAAATTGTTAGATGTGGGGATTATTTTTGCAATATCAGATAGCCCTTGGGTGAGCCCGGTCCAGGTAGTCCCAAAGAAGGCAGGAGTGACGGTAGAGGCCAACCAAACGGGTGAACTCGTGCCAGTGCGAAAACCCACTGGATGGAGGCAGTGTATTGACTACCGCAGGCTGAACGCCGTCACCAAAAAGGACCATTTCCCTCTTCCTTTCATTGACCAAATGGTTGAACGTTTAGCTTGTAGAGCTTACTATTGCTTTTTGGATGAATTTTCAGGATATTTTCAGATAGCAATTGCACCAGAGGATCAAGAGAAGACAACCTTCACGTGCCCGTTCGGGACCTTTGCCTATAGACGAATGCCATTCGGGTTGTGCAATGCACCTGCAACATTCCAGAGGTGTATGGTAAGTATTTTTTCTGAATATGTGGAGAAAATAATTGAAGTTTTCATGGATGATTTCAGTGTGTATGGTGATAGTTTTGATACATGTTTAGATAACCTGAAATTGATCCTGATAAGGTGTATAGAGACTAATCTTGTGCTTAATTGGGAAAAATGTCATTTTATGGTTGAGCACGGGATAGTCCTGGGTCATATTGTATCGTCTAAGGGCATCGAGGTTGACAGGGCTAAAATAGATATTATATCTGCTTTGCCTTACCCCGCTAGTGTGCGGGAGGTACGCTCTTTTCTTGGACATGCAGGTTTTTACCGGAGGTTCATCAAGGATTTTTCAAAAATTGGAGCCCCGTTGTTCCAACTCCTACAAAAGGAGGTAACCTTCGAATTCGATGCCAAATGTGAGAAAGCCTTCGACAAGTTGAAAGAGTTGTTGACCTCACCCCCAATCATCCAGCCCCCTGACTGGAGTCTACCATTTGAGATCATGTGCGATGCCAGTGATCATGCTGTAGGGGCTGTGTTGGGGCAAAGAATGGGAAAGGCAGCTCACGTTATCTATTATGCATCCCGCGCCCTGAATGGGGCCCAGTTGAATTACTCCACTACTGAGAAGGAGCTACTTGCAGTTATTTTTGCTCTAGAAAAATTCAGGTCATATCTGTTAGGTGCTAAAGTGATTGTATTTTCTGATCATGCAGCATTAAGGTACCTGATGACCAAGAAAGATGCAAAGCCAAGGCTCATCAGGTGGATATTGCTACTACAGGAATTTGACCTGGAAATAAGGGATAAAAGGGGCTCAGAGAATTTAGTAGCTGACCATCTGAGTCGTATACCCGTTGGAGAGGATAAGGAACCATTGAGGGATGCATTCCCTGAAGAGCATTTATTTTCTTTAAATTCTCAATTGCCTTGGTATGCTGATCTGGTCAATTATTTGGTAACTGGTAATTTTCCTGCAGGTTGGCCAAAGTCGAAGAGGGATAAATTGAAGAGCGACGCCAAGTACTTCATCTGGGATGACCCGTACCTATGGAAGAGGTGTGCAGACCAAGTGATGCGGAGATGTGTAAGTGAAATGGAATTTCAATCAATTTTAGCTTTTTGTCATACTTTTGCCTGTGGAGGTCATTTTGGACCCAAGAGAACTGCTCATAAGGTTTTAGAAAGTGGATTTTATTGGCCTTCATTGTTTAAGGATGCCTATGTGTTTTGTAAGTCATGTGATCGCTGTCAAAGGGTAGGTAATATAGCCCGTAGAGATCAAATGCCCCAAGTCCCGTTGATTTTTGTTGAAATTTTTGATGTTTGGGGTATAGATTTCATGGGGCCTTTTCCTACTTCTTTTGGTTTTATATATATTTTGCTGGCAGTTGATTATGTGTCTAAATGGGTGGAGGCTAAGGCCACTCGAACTAATGACTCGAAAGTAGTTGCAGATTTTATCAGGTCTAATATTTTTGTGCGATTTGGAATGCCAAGAGCTATTGTCAGTGATAGGGGAACACACTTCTGCAACAGAACCATAGCTGCGTTGTTTCGCAAGTATGGTGTACTCCACAGGGTCTCAACGTCATACCACCCTCAGACCAATGGTCAAGCAGAGGTGTCGAATCGGGAGATTAAGTCCATTTTAGAGAAAATGGTGCGCCCTGATAGGAAAGACTGGAGCCAAAGGTTGGAGGACGCACTCTGGGCCTATCGGACGGCGTACAAGACTCCTATAGGGATGTCACCGTACAGGTTGGTATTTGGGAAGCCGTGTCACCTTCCAGTAGAGTTTGAGCACAAGGCTTTTTGGGCGATAAAGCAATGCAACATGAATCTAGAGGAGGCCGGTGCCCAACGGAAGTTGGATTTGCAAGAATTGGAGGAGATTCGGAATGAAGCCTACGAAAATGCATTAATTTATAAGGAGAGAAGCCGAACATTTCATGACCAACAAATTTCAAGGAAAACATTTGAAGTTGGTCAGAAGGTCCTCCTATACCAATCAAGGCTCAAGCTATTTCCAGGTAAGCTACGTTCCCGTTGGATTGGACCTTTTATTGTTACTCACGTTTTTCCATATGGTGCAGTTGAGATCCGAAGTGCTAAGACAGACAACAAATTTGTGGTGAATGGACACCGTCTCAAATATTATTACGAAGGATTTTCAGGTAGAGAGGTGGAGACAATGCGGCTAGACGCACCACCGTGTCCTAATCAGTGACACTTTACCATGTCTAGCCAAAGACATTAAAGAAAGGCGCTCCTTGGGAGGCAACCCAATTGTTCCTTTTAATTGTTTGTTCAATTTCGTGTGGTAGTTTAGATGTGTTCTACTTGAATTCGATTGATTTTGGGTTTCAGTTTTCGTTTTTGCTGATTTATAGGTGTCCTTCAGTCATGACGTGCCCGTGTGATGATGTGCAACTATACTCGAATCAAAAGTACATGATAAGTACTTTTGCTGATTTCGTTTTTGTACATGCTCGAATCAAAAGTACTTCAACTCATGTGACATTGTTGGGAATGATCTCTTGAGTGTTGCAGGGTTAAGTTTTGGAATTAGATTTTGCTGATAAAAAGAGTATTCCAAAAACAAAAAGAGCTTTTAATTTTGTCTGGTCACCACATAATCATGGCAGGGGATGTTCTGTTTTTTCCTTCTTTTAGTATTTTGATGTTTATGGATGAAAGGATTAGTCAGCATCTGAGATGATGAATTATTCCAACATGATGAAAGCTTTTCTTATTAGCTTAATTATCTTTTTTAATTATCTTTTGCCTACTCATTGATTTAGTACTAGATAATGAAGTAATTCCATATACACTAGGAACTTAAGAATGGGTAGGATAGATTGATTAAGGTGTAGATCTATAAAGAATTTTATTTGAATATTTTATGCGACATAGAGTTACAAAAAAAAAAAGATAATTTGGGTATACGAAGATTAAGTTATATTGTCTCTAAACAAAATGAGGATAGTCTTCAGTATTAAAGTAATTTACTAAGCGTGGATTGAAATTTAAGAGACACAGGATAGGGCAAAAGCATAGTACTAGCTTTAGGAATTGTCTAGGAATCTGGTACGTTCATTTTTTCCAGTTCTCACCCTTTTCTTCTGAACTGGGGCCTCTGGGCAGGTCGGAAGTTTTGGTGGATTATCAATCAAGACGCCGTGACATGAGCCGCATAATATAAGAAAATTAATCTAATACTGCCAGGGGCCAAAGAGAAGGCTGGTTCACAATCGTAAGAGAAAAATTATTTTGGTTCAGAAGTTTAAATTTTTAGTTAATTTTAAGTGATGATTGTCTCTAATTTACTTAAGGAATGTCTCCTGTATTGGCGTCATTAGATAAGCCTGGAATAAAGTTTAGAAACATAGGACAAAAAAGTACATTAATTTGCTCTTTTCTGGGATTGACTGGTTTCTGCAATGCAACTTTATCACCAGCATACTACACTAGCTTTAAGAGAATCTATTGAGTGATTGCTGCATTCATTTCTCGGTTCTCACCCTTTATCTTTTGTCTGGCCATGCAAAAAACTTGGCAGATTATCAAGCAAGCCACCGGGAGCTGCAGTGATTAGTTTAAGAATACGCTGTAAGGATGAATATTCTTCCCTTGTGAACATATGGATTCCAGGCTAGCCTTGTGATAGAATACAGGCAGATAGAGTAATCAAAAACTCTCTTCAGAAATTGAGCGATGAGAGATGGTCTGCCGTTTTAGACGGGTTTTAGTAAAACCGTTTTGCCATGTTAAGTGCTGTTTTACGCTAGCAGTTAACAGGTCACTTCATGTTCAGAATATGTAACAAGTTCCATCATCAATTTGGTCAGAGTATTTGTGACTTTGGACAGAAGGTAGCTTTGGAATATATTTCCTTTGTGTTCTTGATCCTCATTCCCGGTTTACTTACAAATCGGCATTTCTTGAGGATTCTATTCCAGAATCTATGACCTCTTCCATATCAATTACTATTTTAATTCCAGTTTGTGTAAAGTCATTTTCATCATTATATAATAATTAATTTACAATGTCTTTATGCTTTTTTTTTTCATTTCTTATTTCTCCTTCACATAATTGCCATCTTTGCACGTCTAATCAACACTGCTGCTACTCAATGTCAAACCGTTGCAATTCTCGCTGCATATGAAATGCAAGACCAGGGACAGAATGGAGTCGAGGCATAGAAGCCAATTTTGCTCCCAAATGAAGGCAATTATTTGCCCCTTCAACGTTTAAATGGGCATGGGCCTTTGTGTTTTTTCCGATCAAAGCAACCATGAGATTGAATATCTCCACTCGACGACGATGCTCAATAGCTGCATGCAATAACAACCGTTCGGTATGTTTGTCTGCATACCAAATTAGATCAAGAAAACGATTTAAACACTCTTGTACAAGTTGAAAAACTCCATGCTCTATGGCTAAGTGTAAGATAGGGGTATTGTCATTGGGGAAGAAGTATTCCTGAACAAAATTGATATCTTTCTCTTCTATCTCCTCGCAGACAAAATCTACAAGTCTAAGTTCTTTATTTCCGACAGCTCCCTTATTCGTGCGTCAAGTAGAAAGACAAGACAAGTAAGTATGCAAAAGATTTACGTTTGCATTGAAATGAAGTATAGTTGGAAACCTTACTTACAGAATAATGGTGTAGTATTTTTTTCTTGATGTACTTTAAGTGAGATAACATGTTGGAAAAGTAAAAAGTTGTTTGGAAAACCAACTTAGTGGCAAAAGAACTAATATCATTTACTGTTTCATTATTTTCCCCCAAAACAAATTAAAGTTATAAAAAAAGATAAAGCAGACACAAAACTTTAATACCTTTACTGAACTTGCTCAGAAATACGAAGAATGAAACTGCTGTGCTTTTAGCAACATCTGCAGGTGAATGGAAGTTTTTGTGTTTTGTTTCCTCCGCATCAACTTGCACCACTAAAAGCAATGGAAAATTAGAATAACATCACACAAATTGGGAACTGATAAAATAAATCAAGATCGTACTCCATAGCAGTGGAGTTTAGAACTTGAGGGGAGCTTTCTGTAATTGTCAAAAACCTCAGAGGAGGTATGTTACATTAACCCTAAAGAAAATAAAAGAAAAAGTGGGCATTCCTTTTGTACATGCTCGAGTACTTCAACTCATGTGACATTGTTAGGCGCTCTTGAGTGTTGCAGGGTTAAGTTTTGGAATTAGATTTTGCTTCTTTTTTGCTTCTTCTTATCTCTCTCACAAGAAACACTCTCTCCGCGACAAACTATCCTCTGCAAATTATCTCGAACGCCAAAACACTTGGAGTTTTTTTTTGCCAAATCTCCCTGCAAACAAACTTTCCTTATTTTCCCATTGAAGGTATGTAATTGCATGGTAATTTTTTTTTATTTTGTGAGCAATTAGATAATGCTTTTGCTAAATGTCACCGTAAAGAAGTTTTCCATTCTTCAAGTTGTTCCCTTTTTTTCTTGAGATTTTATTGGACATTATTAGCTATTCTTGAAACTGTGTATTGTATTGTGTTGAATTGTGAGGGTTAAGTTTTAAAGTTTGCCCTAAATTGATTACATTTAGAATTAGTCCCATCTGTTTGAGATTGAAATGGATGTAGTAATAGTTTATGATTTGAGTGCATTTGTTGTTCAGCTTTATTCCTCTCGGTTGTCTACTTGATTCGTGCGACTATTTTGTTACGGATTTGTTGCCCATAACCTGTTCGATAAAATGTCAAGTAGATAACCGAGAAACTGGTGAATCTTAGAAAAGTGATTACAGATAAATCTCATGTCACCAGATACTTCATGTGAAAGAGTCTTACAAGGATACATGTTGATAGGCCAGTGAAAGAGAGAACCTAGTTTATTCAATTTGAATTAATTCACTTGATTTAATAGAAGCATCATTGAGTCTCTTGCATCCGCATGACCCGATTAGAGTTTATGACCAAGCATACACCCTTCCACAGCTAGGTAGAGAGGCAGTCAGGATGGACAAACTAGGTTTTCCTTCTCTTAGACTTATTAAAGGACTGTCTGCGTGACCGGCCTATGCTCAGTTTGTAGGTTTGTGTTACGGGCAATAAAATAAAAGGGGTCTTTACCTCAAAAAAAAAAACTGAAGCATCTTTGCTAACTGCTACTCGAATTGAGCACTGTTGTCTTTACAGATTTCTTCTAATTCCTGCTTAAGAGGAAAAAAAAAGTAACAACCAGTTCTTAATTGTGATATATGGTAGTGTTTGAAAGAAGTGACAGTAATGTCTTGCGGCTTTTGCCCCAAAAAAAAAAAAGATTTGCAGATATTTGATCCCTCATTTGCCGACAGACTCTTATCTTTATTTCAGTTTTATTTCATTATTCGCATGTAGATATCTAGCTGTGTCCCATCTAACTACATGGCACGGCAATTTGACATCAATGAGAGGATGAGGGGGCATTCTTATTGATTGGCTGATAGAGGTAAAGAAATAATTTCACATTACTTTGGCATTCCTACAAATTCTGAACTGTCAGAAGTAAGAAAAAGGTTGCGGCTAACACTGTAGTTCTGAATGTACAGGTGCATTACAAGTTTGAACTGATGGATGAGACCTTGTATTTAACTTTCAATCTAATAGATAGGTTCTTAAAAACAGTCTCTGTGGTACGCAAGAAACTTCAACTTGTTGGAGTGACAGCAATGCTTCTGGCTTGTAAGTATGAAGAAGTTTCTGTTCCTGTCGTTGAAGACCTCATATTGATTTCTGACAGGGCTTACTCCAGAAATGACATGCTTGAGATAGTAGGTTTGTTATGACGTCTATTGTCTATGAGTTGATCTTTGATATATGAAGGTTTCCTCTGTCATATAACTAAAATTGAACTGTGACTTGCTGCAGGAGAGCTTAATGATCAATACCTTGCAGTTTAATCTTTCAGTGCCTACTCCTTATGTCTTCATGAGGCGCTTTCTTAAAGCTGCTCAATCTAATAAAAAGGTATTGTTTCGTATTTAGTGTATGTGAATTTTTTGCACTATCTTGATCTGCCTAATAACTGACAATAATCTTCTGATGACTAGTTGGAGCTTCTGTCCTTCTTTATCGTTAAGCTGTGCCTCTTCGAGTATGAAATGCTTAGGTTCCCCCGTCTCTCTTAGCAGCAGCAGCAATCTTTACTGCACAATGCTCTGTCAATGGGTTCAAGAAGTGGACTAAGATATGCGAGAGACATACAAACTACACTGAAGATTAGCTTTTGTAAGTGGTTCCTTATGCTTTTCACACATTAATGAATTTTTTCATAAAAGGTAATGGTGGCTTTTGTATTATGTATACTTTATAAAAAATTTATTGTGAATTTATGTTAATTTTCTTTTTCCTAATTATGTTTCAGAAAAGGTTTGTTTTGCCTATGGGACTGGAAGCTTGGACCTTAAGATCTATTGGCAAAAAATGGAGAAGTTGGAAGGCAGATTTAAAGGCTACATATTTTGATCCTACTGTGCCAAATGCTGAAGCTCGGTTTCAAAAGGATGTAAGGGTTCAGGAAGAGCAATGGATAAAACTTTGGACTTATTGGAAAAGTGAAGAAGCGAAGGTACAAATCAGCTACAACATTCTTAATAAAATTGTGTTTATTCAATGCTGTAATCTTGGTTATGATTTTGAAATTTAGAAACTAAGTGAGAGGAACAAGAAAGCTAGAGGGGAAAAGAAGATGAACCACACAACCGGAAAAAAGTCATTTGCTCATCTTCGGAACCACATTGGATGAGGTCGGGGGACAAGCTCTTGGACCAAACTAGTATGAAATACAGATACAAGTTGCAATGAGTCCAAGTGACCAATTGATTAGACCGTATGATTTGCAACAAACAATTCAAGATGCACTTGGTGCACCAATTGCTTTGGTAATATATGCACTTACTTACATTGTGGCTTTTATGGAATTTTATTGCTAGCTAGGATGATCTAATGATCCCAACAAACTTTGTGCACAGGTGAACCAGCTGAAGATTGATGGGGTATTCGTGGTTATGACTGAAGGTTCTCATTTCATTGGAAAGTTTGGAAGCTACTGCAAGTTCTTTCTACTTGTTAGGGAAGAGAATCTTTTAGTTTGTGCACAAGAGAATCTTTCAAGTTTGTCCTTGTTAGGGATTTGCTATGTTAGTACTTGTTCCTGACTTTTAGTTCAACAAAGTATATTTGAGCATTGACTTTTGCTTTTAGATTCCTATATGCATGCTGTTCTTTGGGATAATTTTACTAGTCTATTGGGTTTCTGATTGACGGAATGTATGGTAGGGAGCACTACCTGCAGGTTGTTTCTCTATCAAAGAAAAAAAATATTCCTGGCAGTTAAAAGTGTCAGCATAGAATTCGATATCCTAATGTTGTACTATAGCTATCCTGACACTTTCGATTATCAAGAAAAGAAATTTTTGTTGGCAAATGGGATGCTATAACAGCATAGCTTTCCTGACACATTTAGATGTTACGAGCCTATCCCCACATTGGAAGGGACGACACTCGTCCGAGGTGTGAGGAAAGGTAAAGTGTCAGGTTAGATTATTTATACGAACACTTTTAAATGCCGTTAAAGGTTATTTTGTTGTAGTGATGTCACATTAGTAAATTCGTCCTAAAAGTCCCAATCTAAGCCAATACCAGTTTGGACACTCAAATTAACAAAAAAAAAGGCCTTCATTATGATGATGATGCTCAATTGAACATTTCCATTGGATCAAAATCCAATAGTTAAGTTCATCATATCCACGTTTCATAGCCAAGTGTTGCAGTCAAATAATTCAATCTGGATAGTACTCAAACATGTGAAACTCAATTGAACATTTCTAGTAGTGGTCGAGGCATTTGCAGCTTTGTAGCAGTTAAAATTTTCCAGAAGAAGCTAGAGCCACCATCAAAGCTTTCAAACAAAACCTAAAGTCACATGCAACAAATGATATGGTACGTACAAGACTGTCGCAATACCTTAGCAACACTATGGACCAACATAAAAGCAAATTCTCGTGAAAGAATTGACATCAGACATTGTCATTTTGGATCAACTTACAAACCAAAATCTATGGTGAGCAAATAGCATCATCATCATAATGAAGGCTTTTTCTTTTCTTTTTTTTTAAAAAAAAAACATTTGAGCGTCCAAACTGGTATTGGCTTAGACTGGGACTTTGTAAGTAGGTTAAATCATGATAAAGTGGTCTTTGTCAAAACAAGTTTTCTAGAGAAAAGTAGAAATACGAAAACGTATGCTTGATGAGAAGAGCAGCAGCTTGCTTGACTGCCTTAGACGTTGCTCTAAAATAAATGGAAAAAAAAAATCTAATGATCCCCAAAATAACCATTATGACTACATTATTGCAAAGTTAAGGAAGCCAAAAAGGGAATCCTATTTTGATCATTATGGTTTTGTCATAAAAGTAGCAATCTTTGGTTTTGGTGTATGATTCCTCTATATCATTTTGTGTACCTATTGTACGAACCAAAATTTTAGGATTCTAATAAGAATAATCAATGCGTGTAGAGTTATAAAATTGAAGGGATAAAACAATCGCTTGAAATATATGTGAAAAAAAGAAAACAATCAACTTAGAATATTATTGAAATCTCAAACACTTAAAAAAATTACACCACAATAGAAAACTTGACAAACTCTTCCAAAATCTTTCTACAAAGCATCCAAAATAATGTTTTATTTATACTCTACCAAACTTGTTGGAAAAGAAATCACTTACATAAGAAATTAAACACAAATTCCTAAATCACACAACTACTAAAAATCTAACTCCAATAAAACTAATAAATAAATACTTCTATGCTTGGTTTTGTTTGCCAACATATATGTCATTCTTGTTTCAGGCCTTTCAACGGAGGGTCCCAGAAGGGTAAGGTCCCCAATCTGGTGGCGTTATCATAGTCCTGAGGACCATGATCTGGTAATCCAGGAATGACCAATCCTATCAACCTAGAAATGATCACAGACGACCCTTCTCTATACTCCATTCCTCTCGTGAAAGGGATAATGAAGCTCCTAATCAGCTCGTAAACGGCATTCAAATGCTTGGGTATAAACGACAGCAGTGAAAAGTAGTTCTTGTTTGGTTCTTCGTCTAGAATCTGTTTCGGTTTTAGTTCCAAAATAAGAGAAAAAGAATTATAAGATCACTCCCATAAAATAATACAAGGAAAAAAAATACTGGGGAATAGATAAAGAAAGGAATAAAGTTTTTTTTTTACCTGCCCTCGGTAGCGGCTGTTGAAGTATAAACAAAGGCCAAAGTGCTTGAACATGAGGGTTTTGTCATCAAACGGTACTCTTGGAACTATATCATTGTTGTAGACATATCTGCAATAGTTTACACCATAAAATCTAAGCTTGTCCTTCATAAACTCCCCAAATTGCTCATCTCCAAGTCTAGGCTGCCCGAAAGTGTACACTCCTTCCATTCTTTCCAATAGCTCATTTTCTTCATGTAAAATCAGTATGGCAGGAAACAAAATTGCCAACGCCCCTCCTAAGCTGTGTCCAGTTACCACGAATTTTGCATTCTGATTTTCCCTCAATCTATTTCTCAAAATTTCCCTTATTGTGTAATAGGCATAGTCTTTTCCACCTGAGCCTTGCTCAATTTTCTTTGGCCAACCCTTTCGTTTTTGTAAGCCTAAGGCTTTCATAAATCCAGCATGAATCTTACCCACTCCTTGGATATCATACCACGAAATATCCAAATCCGTACGCCAATCATCAGCTTCAAACGGTTGTGTCCCTCGAAATGCCACCTCAATCAGGTTAGAATCAGCACTAGTTATCTTGTCTTCGAAAATGATGGCTTGTGTTGTGTATGATTCCTCATAATCTGAATGGAATGGGTAGACAAGTTGTAAATTGTAAATCAAACTTCAGAATTGCATTACTTTGCTAAAAGAGTTATTCGTTTACTTTCAATAATTTCTCAACTCTTGACTAACAATATTGTCCTGAATATTTTGGCTTTCCATGAAAACGTAAATGCATGCATCAGCTTAAAACCAGGAAAAACCTTGGAACTTTCACTAAAAAATTCCAAGTTCAGGGAACAAAAGACTGAGTAGAGAATTTGAAGTCCAACTTGTCTAAATTCATTAGTTTCCTTCATATATAGTCAGCTTTTGCATTTTTCTTATATCAAACAAAATATATAGGTTGTATTTTCCGATAACCAGGAAACTTGTTAATGTGCATTTTGACATGTTAAAGTATGGCCATCATTCATGTTAATTTGCAACTTAATTATACGCATTATCACCACTACACTAAGAGACCAAAATGGTCAGCAACAATGAGTGGCAAGAAATGGTTGTCTTTTGACAAGAAAAAGAAATGAGTAAAATTTCACATAAAGAGGAGAACGGAGCCACTGACCATTCCAAAAGTTGAAGGAGCCCAAGAATTCCATCTGCAAGAGTAGAATTGGAAAAAAGAAAAAAAAAAGACTTGAAACTTGTTCCAGGCAATATAACATGAAACTTGCATTGCACGTCCTGAAATTACATATAAATTACCTGCCAGTGATCTGTGACCACAGTTCTGGCGAAGGCTTCATTTTCATAGGCTAATTTAGCGGCCATTATAGACAAGGCCGCACCATACCTCTCGTCATTAGCTTTGATCCTTCCGTCTAAATCCACTCGCGTGTCCACATTCGCAACTAGCGACCTAAAATTTGCAGCCGACCTGTCTGGCTTTACTACATTTCCTGCAATTAAAGCATACACAAGGCCATACAGTTACCGTATTATTTGGCTCGTTGCATGAAATAAACAACGATCTCCATGAAACATATACAAGATTTCAATGGCCGCTATGATCATTCTTTTCTCTAGCTAATCAAAAGTTGCCTTCCACATTTTATTGATCTATGTCAAATAGACTACGATTTGACACCAAAAATTGGTGCCTAATCCAGTTTCCCTGTGTTGCATAATAATATGCTTTTGCATGCATGCATGCAGCAATGAATTTACGCCTATGATTTTTCCGGCGAGGTAATGTATATGAATTAATGGAACATCCAACATAAATAAAACAGAAATTCAAACAAACCCGTAAGAAAATGCAGTAAAAGTCCGCCAAAGCCACCATTGCTGGATGGATAATTCAGCAACAGCTCCAGAGTAGATCCTAGGCCAGCCAAAGGTTTTTTCAACTGAAGGAGGAGCATCTGAGCCACGACAGACACAAAAACTACCCATCGGCGGCGGAGGCCTCTTAGGCTGTCTGCCTCCGGGGCATCAAAGAAGTCTCTTTTATATAATTCGCGTGAATAGAAGATGCGAAGGAGGTCGCTAAAACCAGCTTCTTTTGGATTGAGCAGCAAATAATCTTTACAGAAATCTTCTTCGGAGGCCATATCTAGCTTAGAAGCAATGGTACTCATTGGGTAGATAGATATGTTGTTGCGTCAAAGTCTCAAGGGTCAACTGATTTATAGTTCAAACTATAGCTATGTGATAAAATTTCTATTGCTGGGTAGATGGTTAAACGATGTGGTGTTTTCTTGAATGAGAACCATTGCCCTGCATATATATGTATTTATAGCCGAGTAAGATCATTAGCAGTCGTCGCAGTTTGAATTTGTCAAAAAGATGGGATTCCACAGATGGGTTAAAAATGATGTAGATGAAAAGGGGAGAAGGGCAATGTAACTGAAGAAAAATAGTGCTTAGATTGGGGTATAGGGAAGACGACATCTTCAGAGAGGAGACAAATCGTCACAATCACGGTCAACTGATTGTTCAAAGTGTAAAGAAGAAAAATAAACCTTAACCCTAAGCCCAAAACAATATGAACAAGTCAGAATTTGCGATCGCCTAAACGATGTTTCTTCGTAATCACTTATTTGGTCATGCGCATAACCCAGGTTGAACAATCTGATAACGACTAGTCAGCAGACTTTTGCTATAATCCTTTTGCTGCTTAGCCAACCGTTTTTTTTTTTTTTTTCTTTAAGGAATTGACTGAAATAGTACTTATTAGGAAAGGACCAACTTTGACTTGTTTATCTCACACGTAGAAAAATATCGAAAACTTGAATAAACTTTTTCTTTTAAATTCAAAATTGCGAAAATCTACAGTCATGAGAAAAAAAAATTCAAACTTGAATGAAAAAAAATTTTCACAAAATTTGTACTTTTATTAATCATGAGAAAATCAACTTTACAAAGGGAATCTTCCCCTGTTAAATCAACAGTCATCTCTAATGATCTAAAGAATCATTTTACACATCCTAAGATGCACAGCAATACAAAAAGAATTTCTGTAAAGTAACTCAACCACACAGCCAATCCGGATGTAATCCCCATTCCAACATCAGCTGCCAATTTTCTTGAGTTCATGGAACCTTTGGCCAAGATATGACAGATAGCTGAATAGCCTTGACCATGTGTACTTGTTGAACACCCAATTCTTTGGGCTAAGTAGAAAAAAAAAAATCTTCGGGCTGGGTGAAATTGCTTGCTAAGCTTTAGATACAGGGGGAAATGAAATGTATGGTTTCACGAACTTTCTTGGGCAAAATTTTTGGGCAAAAAATTTCTCAAGCAACTTTTTGTACATTAACTCAACATCAGCTGCCAATTTTCCTGAGTTCGTGATAAATACATCTATTTTTCCTATAGCATTAAAAAAACTGCACTTACCCCCATGACGAGTAATGATTTTCATAAAGTAATCTACTTTTATATGCTAAAATACAAGTCTTCTCATATCTAGTTGATGTCTAAGTTTTTTAGCATCCCTTTTTCTTGAATTCTCGTATTTCATCTGCTAATGGACGTAATTAGCAGATTTGTGCTCAATTGAGAAAAGTAATCATTTGCGTAGTTTAATTATTTTGGACCCATATTTCCTTCATTTGTTAGTTGCTAGTGGGCCTAATATGTTGTAGCCCTTCTAAATCCAGACAAATTTTGTTTATGTTACTTTCTTTTTTTAAAAATCAAAAGCAGAATAAAGGAAAAAACAAACATTTTAGCTACCATTCTTGTGAAAGAAGTTTTTTTTCCTTTTCTTTTTCTGTAAAGTCTTAAGACGGGAGATTGATTAGTTTTTCTTTTCCCTTTTCTGCAGTAATCTTATGACAGAAGCTTGATTAATCAAAAGCGTAAGGACTAGACTATCACAGATTTCTTTGAGTAAAACAATAGAGATAAATATATACATATATATATATATATATATTCTAAACTCGGTATCCCCGAAATAGACCTCTGTTTGATTTTGCATTGTGTTGCAGTTGATATCAATCAACCAATGACCTCCTATTGTGTCTTGCAGCAAAGCTAAGGGAGACTATTGACTGAAATCTAACGATATAACAAAAAACGAAATTTTTTGGGGCAAATTTGATACATAATCTATAGTATTTTTCAGCAGCATCAATCTTTTTTTGAATCTGGTAGCAGAGGAGAATAGGCTAAGGAAGCTAAAGTCCCCAGTCGGGTTAGATTAACATAATCTTGAGGACCATGGTTTGATAATCCAGGATTTATCAAACCTACAGCCCGGAAAAATATGCCAAACCACCCTTCTCAAAACTGTAAACTCCTTCCATTCTATCCAACAGCCATTCCAACTCATGCAAACCCGTGAGCCAATCATCTGCATCAAATGGACTCGTCACTCGAAATGCAACCACAATGAGATCCGGATCAACTTTCTTGTCTTGGAACATGATGGCCTGTGTTGTGTAAAATTCCTCGTAGTCTGAGTAAAAAAGTAGGGAAAAGTTAGGAATGGAAAATAAAAATAAAAATAAAAATCTAGGGAGCAATTTATTTTCCTAAAACATGTTGTTTGGTTAAATAAGAAACATGACCTAAGAATTTTGCATTTGATTTCTTTAATTCCTGGGTCAAGCGCTTACCAACTTATAGAATGACTAAGTAATCAGCTCACCCTCATTTCATTGTCCGTGGTATATGGTAATTTTAAAGTTTATATAAAGTTCTTTTCAAAAAAAGTTTAATTTTCGTAAAGAAACTAATGAATAATAATTGTCATTTTCATGGGACAATACATAGCATTTCTCAAGGTGAGATGACTCACCCGGCCCCCACCCCTAAGCCCTCCAAAGGAATTGGATAATCATTTAGAAATCAAGGTGATCTACTGCCATCAACCTCCACCCTCTAAGCCACCTACTGTTTGCTGATAATTATATATATAGTAGGACAATTTTGCGGCCATTACAGATAAGGCTGCACCATACCTCTCGTCATTTGCTCCAATTCTGCTGTCTAAGTCCCATCTTGTGTGCAGACAACTTGTCTGGCCTCACCACCTTTCCAGCAAGCAATTAGAATACATTTTGATTATCTCACATCAATTTTAACTAAACTAAGCAATTCCTTCAATTAGGCATACTGTGTCATATAATCTTTCAAATAGGACCATCGTATTCCCCTTAAGCTGACTGTTTCTTTCAATCTTCTTATTGTCTAAATCTTTAATTGTTTCAAACGTGATACAGACCTATCCACTGAATAGAAGATAGCTACTAATCAAAGGAAGTGGATGAATACCATCGTTTACAAGATATGACATAGTTTATTTCAACAAGACTTCTAACTCATGAACCGACGAAATTGTCCCCCCTATTCGCATAGCGAAATTGGTAGTTGTCCGAATTTGAATTTGCATAAAAAACTCGTAGTCTATTTGACCCAATAAATAATTGTTCTCCAAATTGTTCACATGGGGTATGGGTTATATAATATTAGAAGAGATTAAGTTTGGATTAATTAATCTTCTCAACCGTGACCGGGCACGATATGGATTGTGGATCTTGTCTGAACACGATTAACCTAATTTCTGGGATATTATTTATTTTGGACATGTTAAGTAGGATCTGTTTAATACGTACAAGTTTGAATCTGCCATGAGAGACACAAAATCTTTTTTCATTTTTTTTTAACAAAAATCCTCTTTTGTTTTCTGGTGTAGTGTCCTTGCAGTTCTTAGTTGTCCAGGGATATGTATGTCAACAACAATGTGCTGCAGGCTAGTGGGGGTTTTGTCTTCTTTTGATTATGTGGAATACTTAATTGAATTATCAAACTATGACAAATACCCGAAGCTTGTTTCTCAAAAGTGGATTTTTTTTTTTTGAAAATTCAATAGATTAACTTCACCAAATGGAAACGAACTTTAATACACTTGAGGTAATGTCCAATTTCCAGGAATTTCTAGGCTTTACGTGCCCACACGGAAGGAAAAGATCAAGAATATAATTAAGGGCTTGCCCCACTTGCACCTCTGGATGAATGTTGGGCTTGTTTTCTTGTTTTCTATACTTATTATGGATTCTAAGCAAAATAATTGAGGGGTTGAGCTGCATTGGTGTCATTTCAATTATTCTGGAATCCAAACAAGTTTATTGTAATAAGCGACAATTGAGATACTCTTTAAAATTAACTTTTGCTAAATATTAATGGCATTCCAGTGATCTTTTAACCATGTAAATTAGGTTTAGAAACACACGTACACACACACATATATATATGTGTGTGTGTGTGTGTGTGTGTGTGAATTTACAACCATATATCCTTTCTATAAATTGTAAGATAACAAAAAAAGAGTAAAAAACTTTGGGAGTTCTTGAACTATAATCGTTGTCCACTTTTGGTCCTGATCTATTTTTTTATCTCCAACTGGCCCCTGAATAATTAAAAGTGCATAGTTTAAGAACTTCTTGCCATTTATACATAAATCCAAACGGAATTGAAGGATATTTTTTTCCAACATTAATCAAAAGCATCAAGAAATTAATCAAAAGTATTGAGGGTAGGAGTAGAAGTTCTAAGAAAAGAAAACCTTTCGTTTTCCTTGAACACTTCATAAATTTCTCTATAAAATTTCCAAATTCATTGATTTCATACTTGAGAGGGACATAAAAGATCTAATGAAATTTTGGCCACTCGGGTATGAAATCAATAAATTTAGGATTTTTGTAGAGAAATTCAATGAAGAGTTCAAGGAAAATTAAGGGTTTTCTCTTTTCAAGACTTCTACTCCTACTCTCGATACATTTTTTTATCAAGTTTTCAATACTTTAGATTATGGTCGGACAAAAATGCCCAAGAATTTTGGCAGAATTTATGTTTAAAATGGCCAAATTCCTTAAACTATACACTTTTAATTGTTCAAGAGATAGTCGGGGATAAAAAAATAGATCGAGAGTTAAAAAATGGACAACCATGACAGCTTAAGAGATCTTCAAGTTTTTTACTCTAAAAAAAAAGGTGATTGGAAGGGATGAGTTGAGTCGTATTAATGGAGGAAATGTAAATGAGAGATTTCTAATTTATAACCTCCAGTTTACACTAAAAAAAAGGTATGGACTTTTTTATCCTTTTTATTAGTAAATAAAGGTCCCGAGAAATGTTATAAAGAGTTTGATGTTGTTATAAGTCTGGAAACAAATGAAAGTAGGTCCTTTGTCGTGTTATCATAATACATAAACATAATAGAAAACCAGAGCCTCTCTATCTGTCAGATCAAATGGATTTAATCCTAATAAGTTTCTCCGCGTCATCTATAATTGGGACATCCTTAAATCATGTGTGCAACAATGGACGACATCTCAAGAAATCCTTCAAAGTATGGCATAAAAAATTCATCACCATAATTATCATGCTTTTATAGTGCTTAGGTGGCCAAGGTCGTGACCATCCCTTGACTTTGATTTTTCCGAATCCAACTGCTTTCAATAGTTTTAGTGCCAAGGTTGCCAAGGTCCTGTTGTCTACAACGCAGGTTTCTCGCCAATTTCCTTCGCGTAATTTCCACGAACAAAAATTAAGCTTAGACTATGAATGTGTGCATTAGCCATTTTAATTGTGCCAGTCAACAATATTTATCAACAAAATTATCACGCTTTTACAGTGGCGCTTTTTCTTTCGCCTAAGACTAGAAAAGATTTAACCAATAGGGCTGTTGGCCACCACCATAACCTTTAAGGTTGGATGGAGTGGGGCGTTAAGAGTTCAAATTTTACCTTCCACCATTTATCACTATATGTGGCTTACCACTTTAAGTGGTTTTAATCCATATAGGTACGTGGTGCACTCGTCTGATTCGATGATGGTTCAGTCACTGTCGATTCCTCATCGGGCCCAGTTGGGCCCTCCTCCTTAAAATAGACTAAAGTAGGAGCAGGTATAAAATAAACAAACATCGATTGATTAAAAACAAAGACTAGAAAAGATTTTGTGCTACTCAATCCTTTTCTTTTTTTTTTTTTTGACAAGGGAATCCGAAACTGCTTCTTAGAGTGTACACTGGAGAAACCCCGCCTCGTGCAATAGCCCGCCAATCATATGGAGGGATAAGACGTACTAAACAAGTTCTATGTGAAGGGTAAATGTCCCAAAAGAGGTTCGAATCCAAATTGGCAGGAAAACATGATATCAATTCTATTATCTAGACCAACTAAAGAGACAATGCCACTCAATCCTTGCTCTTATATATTTCTTTTGGGCGAAAAACCTTAGCGGCTACTAAATTATTGGTCGGATAATGTTTTGGCCATCAAACTATTTTTCGTCACTAATTAGCCGCTAAACAACTTAGTTAGTAAATCCGTGATCATTTAGTGAATAATTGCTCTTAATCTATAAAATTAGCACTACCCGTGGCAAAGTGCAAAGGCAATTTTGTCTAACAACTATGTCACTCTATTTTACAAATTAACTGCTAATTTCACATATTAAGAGCAATGATCGATCAAATGGTCACGGATTTACTAATCATGTTGTTTAGTGGCCAATTGCTGGCGAAAAATAGTTTGACGATTAAGGGTCCGTTTGTTTCGGGTGAAAATGTTTTCCAGGAAAACATTTTCCTAATTTCCCGTGTTTGGTTGCACAAAAGTTACTGAAAACATTTTCCTATGTAAAATATTTTCACTCATCTTATGGAAAACAACTTCCCTTCCAAACTTACTGAAGTTGTTTTCTGAAATACATGCATCCCGCCTGTAGTATGTTTCAAACTTACTAAAAACATCTTGTAGTATGTTCTTTTTTTTTTTTAGTGTAAACAGGAGGACTCGAATCCAATACCTCTTCCTTACACTCCCCCCCCCGGTACTACCCAACCCAACCCAACCCTCCCCCTAGTATATTCAAAATTAAAAAAAAAACCTCATCATGTTCATCCTATGCTAGTAATTAGTTATGTATAATAGGGACATTCTTTTCTAGAGAAACTTTCAGCAGTGAGAGTGCAAGATATATGTCACAATAAGCATTGCATGTGATTGATATTTGATACTAAATGGCCAACAATTTGTTTATTGCTTAAGGAGATATTTTTTATTCATATATACATTTCTCCAAGATTTTTTAAAGTTAAACAATGAGATAAATTTTCTTATTTTGCATGGGAAGAAGTATGTAGTTATAATGTGTAGAAAGTAAAGATAGAGATAAAAGTGAAAATATTTCAAAAGTTAAACAAACACCAGAAAAATGAAGTAAGAAAATATTTTCAATAAGCTAACCAAACACCTGAAAATGATGAAAGGGAAATGATTTTCATGGAAAATTACTTCCACGGAAAATATTTTCCCAAGGAAAACATTTTACTTCCAACCAAACAGACCCTAAAACATGATCCAACCAATAGTTTAGTGGTCGTTAAGGTTTTTTACCCATTCCTTTTTGTTAGAAATGAGAAATGAGTTCGGGCTTTAACTCGCATTTTATCATCTTTATTGTGTTGATAAAGGGCTAAGATCATTTGTCCCTAAAATAATTAAGAAAGAAAAATAGGAGAGGCTTGAAGTTCCTAATTTACCTTCAATCAATATTACCTCCAATTCAAACTTGGTTGCTGATTGCCTAAATAACTACAAGGCGAATGGAAAAGGAAACAAGAAAACACAACCTTGATCTCTACGGCTCAATTACCTGCAAAAGGTGGGAAAATAATACGTTGGTATTAAACAGTAAAGACTGCATGTGAAAAGTGAAAAGCTCTTTTAACTCCTCTTGTATAGTACTTTGTTTTCTAAACCATTACCAAACCAAAAAATTTAGTGCGGAAAAATCTCCCTGCTCAATTTTCATCTTCAACTGTGAGATCCAAAATTTGAAACCTAAACTTTCAATAAGAACCTTCCCCCTGTTAATTAGGCAACCTGAACGGTTAAGTTGAACTTTATTCTTCATTCTTGTTATTTATATATATATATATATATGGAAAAGTCTGAAGTAACGATCGTTATGATAACAAAACTGTTTTTATCTGATATAACAGGTAAAAATACTTTTAGTGACCATTTGATTACCTGTTGTACTAGTCATCTAAATAAAATAGTACCTAAAATTTTGGTTTGTAAGTTTTACATAAAAAATAGTAAGTTAACTCAATAAATTAGTAACTTTTATGTCTCAAAAAGTAAATTTGAATAAATATGGAACTTACTTTTTTTTCGAAGTAAATTACTACTCTATATCTGAAACTTAGTTTTTGAGAGTAAGTTTAGTTCAAGTAATAGTAAGTTTTTATAGATTAATAGTAAATATTGTTGATAGAATAGTAAATTTGGTTAATCATCAAAACTTACTAGTTTGTGGTCTAAATTTACTATTTTACTTAAAGAAACTTATATGAAACAAGTATTAGGAAGTTTATTTGAAATAATGCTAAGATTTTTTAATTAATAATTGAAGCTTAGTATTATAATTAGTAATTACTCGTAATGTAAATGTATGATACACAATTGTACGTATCATTTATAAATGTTATATGTTTTAAGCATTTTAAATATTCTATGAAAACCTTTTTTTTTTTGCATATGACCTTATAAAATATGTAAGAATAATTTGTCATATTATAAATTTTGAATTATTTTTGAATTTGTGAAATGTTAGAAAGTTTGGATAACAGTAACAACAAATCTTTCGAGTTATATATAGAATTACACTTATCTGGACATCACCATATTTTCTATAAATGAATTTTATGTAACCTGTTAAAATTATGAATTCACAAACGACTAAATCTGACTACTTAATGGCATATATTAGTCTAAATGACTAAAAAATTACTGTAATCATGTGTACGTTGATTGTTGAATTGAAATTTCCTTTATTACTAGTACAAGTTCTTCTAATCAAAGCAAAATAAAATCAAATATCTTTTCCTTTTGTATGCAGTAGTTATGCTTAATAGAAAATTATTAAATCATTTTTACAATACATAATTTCTCCTAAGATTAGTAACATTTTCCATGACCTCTAACCTTGTCAATAATACTAACCACCGACATGTAGATAATCTTAAAAGCAAAAGTCATCAATATGACAAAAAAATAATGTTTTCATGCTGAACGAAAAAATTGTGATTCTATATAGAATCGAAGAAATTCATCATGAAACATGCTGAACGAAAAAAATTGCTATTCTATGTAGAAGCTAAGAAATTCATCATGAACAAGAATGAATTGCAAAGTTATCACATTTCTAATTTCATATGCATCCAGAATTTCATGCAGCATTAGTTTAGAAAAACTTTCTTTTTTCACACTAAGGAACCAATTCCAGTCTCTACGTCTCTATTATTTTTTCTTTAACAATTAAATGGGATCAAAGTTGGTAGCAGTAAAATACTAAATAAATTTAATTCCATTTCAAACTCTAGTTAATTGTATACTAATATTTTACACCACAATCAATTGAGCACCAATTTTCCTTTTTTTAAGTAGCTATTATTTATTTTATTACTTAGGTTAAATATTTACATATAAAATAATTGCAATAAAATGCCAATCCTCAGATCAATGGAACTTCAATTATTGTTAATAAAACTAATTTTGCACTGATAAAAATTAGTCTACAGAATCAAAAGTCAATGGCAACAATTGCTAAAATATAGCAATTTTTAATAATGGGAAAATAAACAACTAAGTTCCCAAAATATTTCACTTTTATTGTTTAAAATATCTCAACTTGTTGACTAAATTCAAAATAATTCTATTGTCAAAAATATTTTTTCTCAAATTAACTTTCATGATTAGATGTGAGATACAAATTGATTTGATAACTGACTTGTTCATACTTGAAATTTATACTTGTGTTTGACTCTAAGTCGATTGAAGAGCTATCTCATCGACTTATACTTGTACTCGTGGGGATGCCCAAAACTCATTGACTAACCTTGCGACTCGAGCCGGCATGGGCTTGGTCGAGAAATTTGGCAAACCATGAGAAAACCATAAAGGTTGATCTTTTAAGATCTTACTTGGCATACTCGAGTAATTTTGCCTTTTCTATTCAACATACGGGGCCGGTAGGGGGTGTAACAGTGGACGGAATTTTGGTGAAATTGGAGTCTACGGGGGAGAGTCAACGTGTGATATTTTGGATCAAGACCTTGGCAAAGCTGTGTAGAATTAGCTCTTGAGAGTTTCCGTATCCTTATTGATTGTGTTTTACTTTTCCTTAGGGTTTAGGGTATGATACAACGTTATTTTAACAACAACAAAAATTTTTTACTAATTATTTTAGGTACCATTTTATACATGAACTAAATTTAATTTAAATTATACAATAGATTATATATGCATGTGATTTTCATTTATAATTATTGGATCCTATTCTTATGAACAATTTCCAAAGGAAAAAATCCAGATCATACGAATTTTCTTATATTAATTGTTATACTAATTTTGTCATTTTTATTATTATATTATTTCTCATTTTGTTTAGGCTTTTACTCTTATTATTTCTTGTGTCTCAAATGTAAATTTATTAAAACTTGATCATCTTATTATATTCATAGGTGTTAAATTATAAAAATTTTGATATATAAACAAGTAATATTCTATATATAACTAGGAAGATTTGTTGTTATTGTTATCCAAACTTTCAAACTTTTCAAAAATTGAAAATGATTAAAAACTTATAATACGACAAAATTTTATTACATATTTTACAAGATTATGTGAAAAGTCAAACTATTTTTCATAGTATTTTAAAATATATAAATAATTTTTTTTAAATTATACCTATAATCATGTATTATACAGATATATTATGAGTACTTACTAACTAAGGTACTAAAAATTAATCTGTAAGGATCGAAGACAACCAATCGAAAAGCTAATCGATAAGCAATTAGAAGATCGCAATATAACAATAAGTAAATAAAAGGGAAAGAGTTGCAAACCAATTAACTACACAGCTCCTCTTGAGCTTGTAGATTAATTCAAATAAGCTTCTTCAAATTGATGAATTACAATCACTCTTGCGTACAAAGGAAGGTTCACCTCCTCCTTACCCCGAACACCACTCGGTCAAGCCAGGACGTTTTACTATCCCTCAGGACAACCCTCACAGAGCTACACTCATGAAAGATTCACTCACAAATGAAAAGCTTACAATGAACCTCACACCACTAAGACTACAAATCTTCTTTGATGAGTATTTTCTCACTAAAATCACTCTAGATCTTTTGTATCTTCAGTGTGCAAAAGTTGTTTGAAGTATCTGACCAACCACTATTTATATAGGATCAAGAAAGTGCCTCATTAGTGCTTCCAACGGATAGAAAGTAGCTGAAGAGTCAACTAGCCGTTGGAGTGTCGGACGTCCGATGCTTGCGTCCGACAGCAGGCAGTGAGTTTGAAAAATTTTCTTCAATTCTATCGGACGTCCGATAGGCTGGTTTTCTGCGTCCGAAGGTATGATGTAAAATTGAGAATTTTTCTTCAATTCCTTAGGACGTCCGGTAGGCTGGTTTTCTGCGTCCGAAGATACTCAATGGTTGTCGGACGTCCGATGCAGTCTTTTTGAGCCTCCGACAGCTTTCAGCAACCTTTGTCTTCTTTCAATTGCACTTGCTCATGGAATCAAATAACTTCATAACTGAAAGTATATCTTGAAGAGATATTAGTATCATCCATTTGTTTTGTAAACATCAAAAGATAGGAATCAAGATCAACATAATCATTAATGAAACATCTTATCGTTATTTCGAATAAATTTCCTAATACTAGTTTGAAAAATGTTTTAAAGTAAAATAGTACATGCATCTCATAAATCAGTAAGTTTTGATTATTAATCAATTTTACCATGTTATCAGTAAGAATTACTATTTATGTATAAAAACTTACTATTACTTGAATTAAACTTAGTTTCTAAAAAGTAAGTTTGGGATATAAAATAGTAATTTATTTATTTAAAAAGTAAGTTTAATATTTATTCCAATTTACCTTTTGAAGTATAAAAGTTACTATACCCTAAGAATTTGTGGGGATTTCTTCTACAAGATCATTTGCAGAGAAGATGAAAAATAAAAGTATTCATAGTTGGGAAAATTATAATTTATCTTTGCTATTTCTAGCTGAATTGAGGCCAGTGGAATTCAGGCCCGAGAAAGTGTATTGGACCGAAAGTGTATCCTCATTTGGCCGAAAAGTGTATCCCCAAGATGTAGTTCAGTAATAAGCCATTACCTACGCTACATATGAGATTGAAAGACTGAAAATATACATTTTTTTCAGTTATTTTTGGAGAATCAAGGACCAAGTAAATGATAACCTTCAGCAGAGGCAACCAACTTTGGAGAGGTAAAACCGTTTTAGAAATTGGTGATTTTTTACTTAAATATGGAAATTTTTTACTTTTAGTATTAGTAAGTTTAATTTAAACAAAAGTAAATTTTGTCAAATAATAAGTAAATTAAATTACTCAAAGTGTAAATTTCTATTTCTGACTAAAACTTATCTTTTAGGCATACACTTACTAGTTTTAATTAATGATAGGTTGTAATTTTACTATTTATTTTATTATTAATTTTCCTTATTACCTGACTTGATGTGGATTAATTGCTGGATTCTACTCATTTTCCGTAGTTTGCATTGATTTCAGGAAGTAGATAAAAAATACCACAACTAATGCCACTTTGGCAGTCATCGGAAGAGAAATTAAAATAGAAGGTTTGGAATGGCATTTTTGGAAGACAAGGCACACAAGCCCCTTTGCGGTCATTTTGGGCTGAAGTGCTCTTTTCCCTGGATGGGCCGCACAATGCGAAGAGGGGGAGATCATCGGATACAAAAGCTCTGTTTTGAAACTCGGACCGGACCGGCCGGTCGAACCGGGAACCGGCCAGGTAGCCGGTCCGAGTCACATTAAAAAACCGGAAATTTAAAACCCGGTCAAAGCCGGTCAAAAACCGGGTTTTACCGGATTTGACCGGGTAAAAATCGGTTTTTCCGGTTCAACAGTAATTTTTTTAAAAAAAAATTCAAACTTTTTAATATTATGTTTTGACCCCCTAAATTGTTAAAACTTATTGATATACCTCAAATATTTGATACTTTATAAATATTATCCTAAAATTTGATGTTATTTTTCAATTAAATTCATAATTTTAATTCTAAACTTGTTAATATTTATTAAATAATATAAATTGCTACTTGATTGTTCTAATTTCTTTGTATTTTTTTGTTAAATATATTTGAAACATCAAATATATATGAATATACCTTTATTAATATCAATATATTATCAGATATTATATATATAATATTTTAATTTTTAAATAATTTTTATTTATGACGTCATCCGGTTCGACCCCTATCGACCCCCGGTCGAACCCATTGACCCCTGACCCCTGACCTCGGCCGAGTCACTATCCGGTCCGGTTCTGAAAACATAGTACAAAAGAGGCATTGCAGAGGATGGAAGGGGGGGGTCACTTTTCTTGGAGTTTTGTAGCCGCACTTTTTGACTTTTCTTTTGAACCTTTATAGGCAATCTCCACGGTTGAAATGGGGACAAGGAGTACTAGCTTAGCAATTCATTAGCTCTTCCTGGAGAATTCCTTTTCGGCTTGCTCTCACGCATGCCAGGAGAAGTGGAGCTAGCCACTTTGACTTTTCCTCCTTGTACCTTTTGAGTGGCTTCACTCTACGGATGCTAGAAACAATTAAGAGACTCAATTGTTACCTGTAAACTTTCATTTGCCTTTCAATTGTTCGACGAATTGCGGCTCCTGAAATGCAGTCAATGGCCGTGACTTTTGCTGGAATTTCCCGCGGACTTAGTTCATCAAATATGAACTAATTTTCTCATTCTAGTCAAGAAATAACGGATGCTTTGAATCACCTAAAAATTGTGAGATCGTTTTAATTTAATCTTTCCCTTTTATTTATTGGTATTCGCATATTCCTTGTTTGCTATGCTTATGGTTATTTAATTAATTGATTGTCTTGGATCCAGAAAATTAATTGATTTGGTAACCTATTGTCAATTAGGACCTTGAATCCGTAATTGTTTAATTGTCCTGAAATAGTGACAGCTGGCACGATTAGATTCGTGTCAAGGGGATACGCGGGCTAATCTAAAATAACCCTGGTAGTGTGTTATTTGGTTAGAATAGGGCTCCTCTAATACGTAAGGCAATTGGGGAATTAAATTCTACGGGCGTACCTAGGATTATTTCTCAATTAGAGCAGTGATTAACGGGTGTATCTTAATCGCCGACACAGTAAGAAGGGGTTGACTGCCATCGCTTGTTTGGTAGTTATAACCTATTTATTGATGAATAATTGGAATTGCCTTTGCTTCAATGATCAATTAGGTGAACCATTGCTAAAGTTATTTCTTGGCTGGACTTTTAATTAATATTACCTTAATTTGAGTGAATTGCCATTTTGACTTTTAGTTGCCTACTTTATCTTATTTTTGAGTGTTTTCTTGTTTTAATTGATTTGGGCTTTAATTATTATTACTCTGAGTTCAGTGAATCATTGTTTAATTCCTAGTCAGTTATTTATTTTTATTTTTATTTTCATTTTCTTATTTGAATTTATTTGATTGGCATCATTCCTACAAAATCACCCCCTGTGTTACTTTGAATTTCTTAAAAAACAAATATACCCAATCCCTGTGGATACGACCCTACTTGCCCTGTCTACTAGTTCATAATTATTTGTGAAAAGAAATAACCATTCCATTCGAGTATATCGGATTAAGCAAACTCTTCGGGAACAGGGTGAATCAAGTAACCCATTGCACACCTAGAGTCCCTGCTCCAGTACTTGAAATTGGGTTTTGGTCATTTTAACTGGCAATTAGGTTTAATTTTATTATTGCACAGGCTTCGACACCCTGTCAATTTTTGGCGCCGTTGCCGGGGACTGGCGTTATTATTTGTTTCTTTTTAAATTCATTTTTTTGTCCTAATTTTCTGGTTTTCTTCTAGTGTATGCCTCGATTTTCTCGTACAGGTGATTTGATTTTTGACCCTGAGGTAGAGAAGACCGCGCGTAGAACGGGAAAGGAAACCAAACAGCTTAGAGAGGAGCACTCCAGTGCTGCATCTCAGAGACCTGAGCCAAGAGTTGATCCAACAGATTCGTTTGGTGACACTTCAAGTGACTCTGACCAGGAGGAAGGAACCATGGCTAATGCACGAACATTAAGGGAGTTGGCTGCCCCTAATTTAAATCAGCAGCCTCTATGCATTACCTTCCCCACCTTAAATGATAACACTCCATTTGAACTAAAATCTGGTCTGATTCAACTTTTACCCTCTTTTCATGATTTACCAGGTGAAGAGCCGTATAAGCATCTGCAGGAATTTGATGTCGTGTGCAACAGTATGAAACCCCCGGGAATCTCAGAAGAGCAAATAAAAATGTGGGCATTCCCTTTCTCATTGAAAGACTCTGCAAAGGACTGGTTATACTACCTGCCACCAGGTAGCATTACCACGTGGGATCAGTTGCAGAGAAAATTTCTAGAGAAATACTTTCCTGCATCCAGGGCTGCAAGTCTAAGGAAAAAAATTTGCGGGGTTAAGCAGCACCCAGGGGAGTCACTCTATGAGTACTGGGAGCGGTTCAAGAAGTTGTGCCATAAGTGCCCCCAGCACCAGATAAGCGAGCAGCTGCTCATACAGTAGTTTTATGAGGGGCTCCTTTCCAGAGACAGGAGCATAATTGATGCTGCAAGTGGAGGGCCACTGGTGAACAAAACTCCTCAGGAAACACGGGAGTTAATAGAGGGGATGGCAGAGAATTCACAACAATTCGGTACAAGAGAGGATGTCCCAATACGTAAGGTGAATGAGGAAGAGACACCCTCTATGCAGCAGCAGCTAACTGAGTTGACCGCGTTTGTTAGGCAACTGGCTGTGAGAAATGCATCACAAGCCAGGGTATGCGGGATTTGCACTGGTATAGGTCACTCTGCAGACATGTGCCCAATGATTCAGGAAGAAACTGCAGAACAGGTGAACATGGCTGACCACGCGCCCGCGCCAAGAAAGCAGTACGACCCTTACTCAAGCACCTACAACCCCGGGTGGAGAGATCATCCCAACCTCAGTTATGGAGGAAATAGGCAGCCCAACTATGCACCGAACATGCAGTCTAATTTCATGCCAAATAAGCAACCGGGGTACCAGCAGCAATACCAACCCCGACCACCTCCGCCCCCGAGCTCTGGTCCATCTTTGGAGGAGATGATGAAACAAATGATGGCAACCATTACGCAAAATCAGCAAAGGACGGAGGCAACCATTATGCAAAATCAGCAAAGGACGGACTCCGAAATGCAGGACATAAGGAATCAGATAAGTCAAATGGCCACAACAATCAACCGCTTGGATTCCCAGAACCAAGGTAAATTGCCGTCTCAACCTGAATTAAATCCGAAGAACGTGAGCGCAATGACCCTAAGGAGCGGGAAGGAAATTCAAGGGCCTGAACCTGTGATCCCTAAGGACAAGGATGAGGAGAAGATCGAAAATGAACTTGAGAGGGAGGACAGCAATGGTGCAGATCCAAAGGTACTTCCAGACCCAATAATTACAGTTAAAACTAACCCGCCTCCTTTTCCTAGCAGGTTGGAAAAATCGAAGAAGCAGGATAAGGAGAAGGAGATTTTGGAGGTGTTTCGCAAGGTGGAGATAAATATCCCCCTCTTACACGCCATCAAACAAGTACCAAAATATGCTAAGTTCCTAAGGGACTTGTGTGTCAATCGAAGGCGATTGAGGGGAGATGAAAGGGTTATTGTTGGGGAGAATGTGTCAGCGGTCCTGCAGAGAAAGTTTCCACCCAAGTGCGGGGACTCAGGTATGTTTACTATCCCCTATAGGATAGGTAATACTGTGATTAGAAGGGCCATGTTGGATCTGGGAGCATCAATTAATGTCATGCCTAAATCTATCTATACTTCTCTGAAATTAGGTCCATTAAAAGAAACTGGAATAATCATTCAATTAGCTGACCGAACTAATGCATATCCTGATGGGTTGGTTGAAGATGTGTTGGTAAAAGTAAATGATTTGGTGTTTCCAGCTGATTTTTATGTACTTGATATGGATGATGACCACTCCCCTGATCCCTCACCTTTGTTGTTAGGTAGACCCTTTATAAGCACAGCACAAACAAAAATTGATGTTAATAAGGGTACCTTATCCATGGAATTTGATGGGGAAACTGTGCATTTTAATATCTTTGATACTATGAAATACCCCTCAAATTCTAACTTTAGCTCAATTTTCTCTGTGAGTGCTATTGACCCTGCAGTGCAGGAAGTGTTTGAAACTGTTGGCAGGGATGAGCTGGAGGTGGCTTTAACCAAGCACCTCGAGTTGGAGACAACTCCTAAGGTGGAGTGGAGTGAGGATCTAAAATGCACAATAGGTGCATTACACTCATTGCCGACCACCTCAAAAAGGTATAAAGTCTTGCCTATTTTTATTCCCGAGCCTCACCAGAAGGTATTGCCATCTGTGGTGCAGGCACCTGTAGTGGAGTTGAAACCTCTACCAGAGCACCTGAAGTATGCGTATTTGGGTGACAACGAGACACTCCCGGTAATTATCTCATCTGCACTCTCAAAAACGCAGGAGGAGAAGTTGATCCGAGTCCTTAGAAAGCATAAAGAGGCGATAGGATGGACCATCACAGACATCAAGGGGATCAGCCCGGCCGTCTGTATGCATCGGATTAGATTGGAAGAGGATGCTAAACCTGTTCGGCATGCTCAAAGGAGGTTCAACCCCCTCATGATGGAAGTTGTAAAAAAGGAGATTTTGAAATTGCTAGATGTGGGGATTATTTTTGCAATATCAGATAGCCCCTGGGTGAGCCCGGTCCAGGTAGTCCCAAAGAAGGCAGGAGTGACGGTAGAGGCTAACCAAACCGGTGAACTTGTGCCAGTGCGTAAGCCCACTGGATGGAGGCAATGTATAGACTACCGTAGGCTAAACGCCGTCACCAAAAAGGACCATTTCCCTCTCCCATTCATTGACCAAATGGTTGAACGTTTGTCTTGTAGGGCTTACTATTATTTTTTGGATGGATTTTCAGGATACTTTCAGATAGCAATTGCCCCAGAGGATCAAGAGAAGACAACCTTCACGTGCCCGTTCGGGACCTTTGCTTATAGATGAATGCCATTTGGGTTGTGCAATGCACCTGCAACATTCCAGAGGCGTATGGTAAGTATTTTTTCTGAATATGTGGAGAAAATTATTGAAGTTTTTATGGATGATTTCAGTGTGTATGGTGATAGTTTTGATACATGTCTAGACAACCTGAAATTGATCCTGATAAGGTGTATAGAGACTAATCTCGTGCTTAATTGGGAAAAATGTCATTTTATGGTTGAGCACGAGATAGTGATAGGGTATAATTTGTTAGTAATTTTATTATTAATTTCCTTTTTCATCCATGATAAATATTGTGTTAATTGCTGATATCTACTCATATTTGGTATCTGGACTTAATTTCAGGAATGAAACAGAAAACTACCAAAAATGAGGGATTTTATGAAGAATATGGAGACTTCTAAGGGCTTCAATTCTTGGGCCCTTGGATTGGTGGGGACCACAAAGCTATAAGTCATTTGGGCTCTTCAAAGAAAGCTACGTAAAAGAGACTTGGAACAAGAAGTACTTTGGAGGCTTTGTCCACATGTGTGGGGACCACCTATATAGCTTTAGTCTATCTTTCTTTTGTTTCTTAAATAGGGAGAACGTAGGGAAAGAAGACATCTCTAGCTTTAGTTTATCTTTTAGTTTAGTTTTTAGCCTAGTTTTTAGTTTTTCTTTTCTTCTCCTGACTGGCCTCTGACACACGCCAGGTGTTCGACAATATTCCCCAACGGAAAAAATACCTTTTATTCCTTGCTTCCTAATAGAAAACGCAATGCCTTTGCAATTTATTAATTCGTGTGGTGATTTCATTATGCGGCGTAGCTAAGCCTTCCATCTAGTCAAGGGTCAACTCGACGGCGCAGTCCCGAAAATCTGTGAGATCTACTTAGTTTTCACGCGTTCCTTAATTTATTAATATTTGCACGTTGTCTGCTTGAATTTTCATGGGATTATTTTATTAATTGGATGTCAAGGGCCCGATGTTCAATGTGATTTATTAATCTCGTGCCAATTTAGTCAATTAAATCCGTAATTGTTTGATTGATTAATATTAGTGGCAACTGGTGTGTTTACACATTAGGGGAACGTGCGATCTAATTTAAATAACCCTCGTAGCGTGTTATTGATTAGGGCTAGGTTTTTCTAGTTATTAATGCAATTGGAAAATTACTTCCTATGGTCGTACCTAGGAGTATTTGCTGATTAGGGGTAATCAACGGTCGTACCTTGGTTATCAATAATTTAAGGAAAAATTGGTCGTCAGACTATAACTAGCCTATTAATACATTAAGTAAACATCTCTTGCATCAATGATCGGATGATTGGACTGTGCCAGAGTAGTTGCGTCCTTGGCTAGAATTTATTTATGCTTGATTTAATTCCTGCTAAACTTGTGCTAGTTAATTATTTGTTTTTAGTTGGATTGTTTAATTATTTTTAGTTGTCTATCCACAAAAACACCCCCCTTTGTCACTGTGAGTTTGAAAAGGAACAATTACTCCCAGTCCCTGTGGATTCGACCCTGCTTACCGCTGTCTACAGAAATTACTTTTAGTTTGAGCAGGTTTTATTATTGCACAGGCTGACAACCTGTCAATTTTTGGCGCCGTTGCCGGGGACTGGCATTATTATTTGTTTCTTTTTAAATTCATTTTTTGTCCTAATTTTCTGGTTTTCTTCTAGTGTATGCCTCGATCTTTTCGTACAGGTGATTTGATTTTTGACCCTGAAGTAGAGAAGATCGCGCGTAGAACGAGGAAGGAAACCAGACAGCTCAGAGAGGAGCACTCCAGTGCTACATCTCAGAGACCTGAGTCAGGAGTTGAACCAACAGATTCATTTGGTGACACTTCGAGTGACTCGGAGCAAGAAGAAATTCCCATGGCTAATGCACGAACATTAAGGGAGTTGGCTGCCCCTAATTTAAATCAGCAGCCTTTGTGCATTACTTTCCCGAGTTTGAGTGAAAACACTTCATTTGAGTTAAAATCTGGTTTGATTTCTCTTTTACCCTCTTTCCATGATTTACCAGGTGAGGAGCCGTATAAGCATCTGCAGGAGTTTGATGTCGTGTGCAACAGCATGAAGCCCCCGGGCATTACAGAAGAGCAGATAAAAATGAGGGCATTTCCCTTCTCCTTGAAAGATTCTGCGAAGGACTGGCTGTACTACCTGTCACCAGGTAGCATCACCACGTGGGACCAATTGAAGAAAAAATTTTTAGATAAATATTTTCCTGCGTCCAGGGCTGTAAGTCTGAGGAAAGAAATTTGTGGGATCAAGCAGCACCCAGGGGAGTCACTCTATGAGTATTGGGAACGGTTCAACTTCTTGTTGCACAAGTGTCCCCAGCACCAGATAAGCGAGCAGTTGCTCATTCAGTATTTTTATGAGGGGCTCCTTTTTGGGGACAGGAGCATAATTGATGCTGCAAGTGGAGGGGCACTGGTGAACAAAACCCCTCAAGAAGCACGGGAGTTGATTGAGAGGATGGCAGAGAATTCACAACAATTCGGTACGCGAGAGGATTGTCCAATACGCAGGGTGAATGAGGTAGAGACACCCTCCATGCAGCAGCAGCTAACTGAGTTGACCGCGTTTGTTAGGCAACAGGCTGTGAGAAATGCATCACAAGCCAGGGCATGCGGGATTTGCACTGGTATAGGTCACTCTGCAGACATGTGCCCAATGATTCAGGAAGAAACTGCAGAACAGGTGAACATGGCTGACCACGCGCCGCGCCAAGGAAGCAGTACGACCCTTACTCAAGCACCTACAACCCCGGGTGGAGAGATCATCCCAACCTCAGTTATTGAGGGAATAGGCAACCCAACTTTACACCGAACAGGCAGTCTAACTTTGTGCCAAATAAGCCACCAGGGTACCAGCAGCAATACCAATCCCGACCACCTCCGCCCCCAAGCTCTGGTCCATCTTTGGAGGAGATGATGAAACAAATGATGACAAACCATGGCGCAAAATCAACAAATGATGACAACCATGGTGCAAAGTCAGCAAAGGACGGACTCCGAAATGCAGGATATAAGGAATCAGATAAGTCAAATGGCCACAACAATCAACCATTTGGATTCCCAGAACCAAGGGAAGCTGCCATCTCAACCTGAGTTGAACCCGAAGAATGTGAGCGCCATGACTCTGAGGAGCGGGAAGGAAATTCAGGGGCCTGAACCTGTGATCCCTAAGGATAAGGATGAGGAAAAGATCGAAAATGAGCTTGAAAGGGAGAACAGCAATGGTGCAGACCCAAAGGTACTTCCTGACCCAGTAATTACAGCTAAAACTAACCTGCCTCCTTTCCCTAGCAGGTTGAAAAAATCGAAGAAGCAGGATAAGGAAAAGGAGATTTTGGAGGTTTTTCGCAAGGTTGAGATAAACATCCCCCTCTTAGACGCAATCAAACAAGTACCAAAATATGCCAAATTCCTAAGGGACTTGTGTGTCAACCGAAGGCGATTGAGGGGAGATGAACGGGTTATTGTTGGGGAGAATGTGTCAGCGGTCCTGCAGAGAAAGTTTCCACCCAAGTGCGGGGACCCAGGTATGTTTACTATCCCCTGTAGGATAGGGAACACTGTGATTAGAAGGGCCATGTTGGACTTGGGAGCATCAATTAATGTCATGCCTAAATCTATATATGCTTCTCTAAAGCTAGGTCCATTAAAAGAAACTGGAATAATCATTCAATTAGCTGACCGCACTAATGCATATCCTGATGGGTTGGTTGAAGATGTGTTGGTGAAAGTTAATGATTTGGTGTTTCCAGCTGATTTTTATGTACTTGATATGGATGATGATCACTCCCCTGATCCCTCACCTTTGTTATTGGGTAGACCCTTTATGAGCACAGCACAGACAAAAATTGATGTTAATAAGGGTACCTTATCCATGGAATTTGATGGGGAAATTGTGCACTTTAATATCTTTGATACTATGAAATATCCCTCAAACTCCAACTTTAGCTCAGTTTTTTCTGTGAGTGCTATTGACCCTGCGGTGCAGGAAGTATTTGAAACTGTTGGCAGGGATGAGTTGGAGGTAGCTTTGACCAAGCACCTCGAGTTGGAAACAACTCCTGAGGTGGAGTGGAGTGAAGATCTAAAATGCACAATAGGTGCATTACACTCATTGCAGACCACCACGAAAAGATATGAAGTCTTACCTATATTTACTCCCTAACCTCACCAGAGGGTATTGCCATCTGTGGTGCAGGCACCTGTACTGGAGTTGAAACCTCTACCAGAGCACCTGAAATATGCATATCTGGGTGATAATGAGACACTCCCGGTGATTATCTCATCGGCACTGTCAAAAACCCAGGAGGAGAAACTGATCCGGGTCCTTAGAGAGCATAAAGAGGCGATAGGTTGGACAATTGCTGACATTAAGGGAATCAGCCCGGCCATCTGTATGCACCGGATTAGACTAGAAGAGGATGTCAAACCTGTTAGGCAGGCTCAAAGGAGGCTTAATCCCCTCATGATGGAAGTTGTAAAGAAAGAGATTTTAAAATTGCTAGATGTGGGGATCATCTTTGCAATATCTGATAGCCCTTGGGTGAGTCCGGTCCAGGTAGTCCCAAAGAAGACAGGAGTAACGGTAGAAGCCAACCAAACGGGTGAGCTCGTACCAGTACGCAAGCCCACTGGATGGAGGCAGTGTATAGACTACCGTAGGCTAAATGCCGTCACTAAAAAAGACCATTTCCCTCTCCCTTTCATTGATCAGATGGTTGAACGTCTAGCTTGTAGGGCTTACTATTGCTTTTTGGATGGATTTTCAGGATATTTTCAGATAGCAATTGCACCAGAGGATCAAGAGAAGACAACCTTCACATGGCCGTTCGGGACCTTTGCCTATAGACGAATGCCATTTGGATTATGCAATGCACCTGCAACGTTCCAGAGATGTATGGTAAGCATCTTTTCTGAGTATGTTGAGAAAATAATAGAGGTTTTCATGGATGATTTCAGTGTGTATGGTGATAGGTTTGATACGTGTCTAGATAACCTGAAATTGATCCTGATAAGGTGTATAGAGACTAATCTCGTGCTTAATTGGGAAAAATGTCATTTTATGGTTGAGCACGGGATAGTCCTGGGTCATATTGTATCATCTAAGGGCATCGAGGTTGACAAGGCTAAAATAGACGTTATTTCTGCATTACCTTACCCCGCAAATGTGCGGGAGGTGCGTTCTTTTCTTGGGCATGCAGGTTTTTATCGAAGGTTCATCAAGGATTTTTCAAAAATTGGGGCCCCATTGTTCCAACTCTTGCAAAAGGATGTAGCCTTCGAGTTTAATGACAAGTGTGAGAGAGCCTTTGACAAGCTGAAGGAATTGTTGACTTCACCCCCAATCATCCAGCCCTCCGATTGGAGTTTGCCATTTGAAATCATGTGCGATGCCAGTGATCATGCTGTTGGGGCTGTACTGGGGCAAAGAGTAGGAAAGGCGGCTCATGTCATCTATTACGCATCCCGGGCCTTGAATGGAGCCCAGTTGAATTATTCCACCACTGAGAAGGAGCTTCTTGCGGTTATTTTTGCTTTAGAAAAATTCAGGTCATATTTGTTAGGAGCTAAAGTAATTGTATTTTCTGATCATGCAGCGTTAAGGTACCTAATGACCAAGAAGAATGCCAAACCTAGACTCATCAGGTGGATATTGCTACTACAGGAATTTGACCTTGAGATAAGGGACAAAAAAGGCTCAGAAAATCTAGTAGCAGACCATTTGAGTCGCATACCAGTTGGGGAGGACAATGAGCCATTGAAGGATGCATTCCCTGAAGAGCATTTATTTTCCTTGCATTCTCAATTGCCTTGGTATGCTGACCTGGTCAATTATTTGGTAACTGGTAATTTTCCTGCAGGTTGGCCAAAATCGAAGAGGGATAAATTGAAGAGCGACGCCAAGTATTTTATCTGGGATGACCCGTACCTGTGGAAGAGGTGTGCAGATCAGGTAATGAGGAGATGTGTAAGTGAAATGGAATTCCAATCGATTCTAGCTTTTTGTCATACTTTTGCCTGTGGAGGTCATTTTGGACCCAAGAGAACTGCTCATAAGATTTTAGAAAGTGGATTTTATTGGCTTTCATTGTTTAAGGATGCCTATGTATTTTGTAAGTCATGTGATCGCTGTCAAAGGATAGGTAATATAACCCGTAGGGATCATATGCCCCAAGTCCCGATGATTTTTGTAGACATTTTTTATGTCTGGGGTATAGATTTCATGGGGCCTTTTCCTACTTCATTTGGTTTTCTGTATATTTTGCTGGCAGTTGATTATGTGTCCAAATGGGTGGAGGCTAAGGCCACTCGGACTAATGACTCGAAGGTAGTTGCAGATTTTATTAGGTCTAATATTTTTGTACGATTTGGAATGCCAAAAGCCATTGTCAGTGATAGGGGGACGCACTTCTGCAACAAAACCATAGCTGCGTTGTTTCGCAAGTATGGTGTACTCCACAGGGTCTCGACATCGTACCACCCTCAGACCAATGGTCAAGCGGAGGTATCAAACCGGGAGATTAAGTCCATTCTGGAGAAAATGGTGCGCCCCGATAGGAAAGATTGGAGTTCAAGGTTGGAAGATGCTTTGTGGGCATATAGGACCGCTTACAAGACGCCTATAGGGATGTCTCCCTATAGGTTAGTATTTGGTAAGCCTTGCTATCTTCCAGTGGAGTTCGAGCACAAGGCTTTTTGGGCGATAAAGCAATGCAACATGAACCTAGAAGAGGCCGGTGCCCGACGGAAATTGGATTTACAGGAGTTGGAGGAGATTCGCAATGAGGCCTATGAGAATGCGGTAATTTATAAGGAGAAAAATAAGATTTTTCATGACCAACAGATCTCGAGGAGGACATTCGAGTGTGGGCAAAAAGTTCTCCTGTACCACTCCAAATTGAAGTTATTTCCAAGTAAGTTACGTTCTCGTTGGATTGGTCCTTTTGTTGTGACTAATGTCTTTCATTATGGTGCAGTAGAGATCCAAAGTTTGAAGACTGAGAAGAAATTTGTAGTGAATGGTCATCGTCTCAAGCCGTATTATGAAGGGGTTCCAATTGAACGGGTGGAGATGGTGCACTTGGAAGACTCGATTTGCTTAGTTTAAGCAAAGTTTTGGACGATGTCTAGCCAAAGACATTAAAGAAAGGCGCTCATTGGGAGGCAACCCAATTGTTCCTTTTCATTGTTTGTTCAATTTCGTGTGATAGTTTAGATGTGTGCTCCCTGAATTAGACTGATTTTGGGTTTCAATTTGCATTTTTGCTGATCTATAGGTGCCCTTCACTCATGAGGCGCCCGCGTGGTGATGTGCAGGAAGCTCACGATCAGAAACTTCTGAAACTTCTGGGAGCTCTCTTGCCCTCATGACGCGCCCGCGTGGTGATGTGCAGGAAGCTCACGATCAGAAACTTCTGAAACTTCCGAAACTTCTGGGAGCTCTCTTGCCCTCATGACGTGCCCGCGTCACGTTCACGGGAAAGGTAGGGATTCAAAAAAAAAAAAAAATTTGAATAAACATTTCTTATCACCGTAGCTTTAGTTTCCAAATTTAAAAAAAAATTTATTTCCGTGGCTCAAAGAGCCTCATAATTGGAAGGAAAAGAAAAGAAACACGTAGCTTTAAAATGTCATTTTATGGTTGAGCACGGGATAGTCTTGGGTAATGTGGTGTCGTCTAAAGGTATCAAGGTTGACAGGGCGAAAATAGATATTATATCTGCATTACCTTACCCCGCGAGTGTGCGGGAGGTACGTTCTTTTCTTGGACATGCAGGTTTTTATCGAAGGTTCATCAAGGATTTTTAAAAAATTGGGGCCCTGCTGTTCCAACTTCTACAAAAGGATGTAGCCTTCGAGTTTGATGACAAGTGTGGGAGAGCCTTCGACAAGTTGAAGGAATTGTTGATCTCACCTCCAATCATCCAGCCCCCTGACTGGAATTTACCATTTGAGATTATGTGTGATGCCAGTGACCATGCTGTAGGGGCTGTGCTAGGGCAAAGAGTGGGAAAGGCACCTCACGTCATCTACTATGCGTCCCGAGCGTTAAATGGAATCCAATTGAATTACTCCACCACTGAGAAGGAGCTTCTTGCAGTTATTTTTGCTTTAGAAAAATTCAGGTCATATCTGTTAGGTGCCAAAGTAATTGTATTTTTTGATCATGCAGCATTAAGGTACCTAATGACCAAGAAGGATGCCAAATCGAGGCTCATCAGGTGGATATTGCTACTACAGGAATTTGACCTGGAAATAAGGGACAAAAAAGGCTCAGAAAATCTAGTAGCAGACCATTTGAGTCGCATACCGGTTGGGGAGGATAATGAACCATTGAAGGATGCATTCCCTGAAGAGCATTTATTTGCCTTAAATTCTCAATTGCCTTGATATGCTGATTTAGTCAATTATTTGGTAACTGGTAACTTTCCTGCAGGTTGGTCAAAATCGAAAAGGGATAAATTGAAGAGCGACGCCAAGTATTTTATCTGGGATGACCCATACTTATGGAAGAGATGTGCAGATCAAGTGATGAGGAGATGTGTAAGTGAAGTGGAATTTCAATCGATTTTGACTTTTTGTCATACTTTTGCCTGTGGAGGTCATTTTGGACCCAGGAGAACTGCTCATAAGGTATTAGAAAGTGGATTTTATTGGCCTTCATTATTTAAGGATGCTTATGTGTTTTGCAAGTCATGTGATCGCTGCCAAAGGGTAGGTAATATAGCCCGTAGGGATCATATGCCCCAGGTCCCGTTGATTTTTGTTGAAATTTTTGATGTCTGGGGTATAGATTTCATGGGGCCTTTTCCTATTTCATTTGATTTTCTATATATTTTGTTGGCAGTTGATTATGTGTCTAAGTGGGTGGAGGCTAAGGCCACTCGGACTAAAGACTCGAAAGTAGTTGCAGATTTTATCAGGTCTAATATTTTTGTGCGATTTGGAATGCCAAGAGCTATTGTCAGTGATAGGGGAACGCACTTCTGCAACAAAACCATAGCTGCGTTGTTTCGCAAGTATGGTGTACTCCACAGGGTCTCGACGTCGTACCACCTTCAGACCAATGGTCAAGCGGAGGTGTCGAACCGAGAAATCAAATCCATCTTGGAGAAAATGGTGCGTCCCGATAGGAAAGATTGGAGTCATCGGTTGGAGGACGCACTCTGGGCCTATCGGACGGCGTACAAGGCGCCTATAGGGATGTCGCCGTACATGTTGGTATTTGGGAAGCCGTGCCACCTACCAGTGGAGTTTGAGCACAAGGCTTTCTGGGCGATAAAGCAATGCAACATGAACCTAGAGGAGGCCGGTGCCCAACGGAAGTTGGATTTGCAAGAATTGGAGGAGATCCGGAACGAAGCCTACGAAAATGCACTAATTTATAAGGAGAGAAGCCGGACATTTCATGATCAACAAATTTCAAGAAAAACCTTTGAAATTGGACAGAAGGTCCTCCTGTACCAATCCAGGCTCAAGCTATTCCCAGGTAAGCTACGTTCCCGTTGGTTTGGACCTTTTATTGTTACTCACGTGTTTCCATATGGTGCAGTTGAAATCCGGAGTGCTAAGACAGATGCCAAATTTGTGGTGAACGGACACCGCCTCAAACATTATTACGAAGGTTTTCCAAGTGGAGAAGTGGAGACAATAAGCCTAGACGCACCACTGTGTCATAATTAGTGGCACTTTACCATGTCTGGTCCAAAACGTTAAAGAAAGGCGCTCATTGGGAGGCAGCCCAATTGTTTCTTTTCATTGTTTGTTTGATTTTGTTTGATAGTTTAAATATGTTTTCCTTGAATTTGAAGGATTTTCGGGTTTTAATTTTCATTTTTTTTCTGATTTGTAGGCGTTCTTCTGTCATGACGCGCCCGCGTGATGGCGTACGGAGCGCTCACGGCCAGAGAGCTCTCTTGCTCTTATGACGTGCCCCCGTCATGACGACCAGGAAGCTCACGGCCAGAGAGCTCTCTTACTCTTATGACGTGCCCGCGTCATGACGACTAGGAAGCTCACGGCCAGAGAGCTCTCTTGCTCTCATGGCGTGCCCGCGTCACGTTCGCGGGAAAGGTAAAGATTCAAAAAATAAAAAAATAAAAAATAAAATTTTTTTTTTAATAATAAATAAAATAATAATAAACAAGAAAATAATAATAATAAATCAAAAAAAAAAACTTTTCTCTTCACCGTAGCTATTTCTTTTCTGTTAAAAAAAAAAAAAAACTCTTTTCTTTTCCTTCTTTTCTTTCTTTTCTTTCTTTCTCTCTTCTTCTTTCTTTCTCTTTTCTTTCTTTCTTCCTTCTCCCCTGCTCCCTCTCTGTTGTCCGAAACCCCTTTGCACGCCGCCTCCTATTCCAGCTCCTCCTCGCCATCGACCAGCGGCACCAGCCGCCAACCGCAGCTTGCGCTGCCGTTCCTCTTTGGCCGAGACCCAGAGAACCTCGCGCGCAGACCAGCTTCTCAGCCGCGCAGCTTGCCCGGCAGCCGGCCACCCGCGGCCTCCGCAATCCACTTCGCAGGCCGCAGCAGCTGCTGAAGCTCTCACTGCGCGCCGCCACCGCAACCCCCTCCAGCCCGCTCTCACCTCTGTAGCAGCCCGCAGCGCCCCCACTGTCCCGCGCACCGTCGACGTCCTGCCTCGCGCCGCCAGCAGCGCCTCTGTCTTCGCTCGCCGCTGCTGCTCTACCTCTGTTCACGCCGCAAGCCGCGGCTATTTTTCCTCCACCACTCCGCCTCTCCTACCAATAGCTCTCTCTTCACCCACCTCATCCGCCACCAGCGAGCAGCCCGTTGCTCACTCCATCGCACGCCGCCGTAGCGGCTGAAGTTCCCACAGTCGGGCTGCCGCCTGTTCTAGTGCGCCGCGCGCGCTCTGTTCCAGCTCGTCCAAGGCCAGCCCACGGACACCGCCGCAACCCC
Organism: Coffea eugenioides; assembly: GCF_003713205.1. Classification (NCBI taxonomy): domain Eukaryota; kingdom Viridiplantae; phylum Streptophyta; class Magnoliopsida; order Gentianales; family Rubiaceae; genus Coffea; species Coffea eugenioides. Next base: position 8,804,411 of record NC_040044.1, read on the forward strand.
TCACGCGATTCCGGCACACCTGACACCCACCACTGTCCCATTTCGTCTGGCTACCATCTACTGTGGAGGTAATTCGCAGTTGCCGCCCAATTTCTTAATACTTATTGGTACTGCCTGGGTCGTTCCATAGTTGATATTGTTGACGGTTGGAATTTACTTTCTCAATTGGTGATTTTCCACCAGTGGTACTGGTTGGATTATTCTTGCTAGGAATTGCTATTTCTTTTGGGTTGGGTTAAATTGTGCAATTCATTGGCCAACTGGAGCCATTTGTTGGGACTTTGGGTGAGCTGATTGCTGTGATTGTTTGTTAACTTTGGAGGACACTTTGGACCTCACGTTGCTTGTGGACATTGGTTGACTCGTTGTGAATTGCTGGGCATTATTTTGCTTGAATTGCTAGGTAACTCGCTGAGGTTTCTTTTGGGATTTTGGTTGAGTTATTTCTGAAATTGCTTGTGAATTAGAGAGGCTGGCCGCATATTCGGTTTAATTACTTATAAAATTGCTGATTGGGAGGGGCCTTACTATATCGGGCTACTCAGTGACTGCTGTGGACTGGCATACTTTCTGGGGTTACTTTAATTGCTATAGTCACTGAGCTCACCGCAGTTTGGTCGCCATCTGTGGGGCATTGGGCATTTTTACTTGCTGAAATTCTTTTGTTTGTTATTGATTGGGTTATTACTGGGAAATTCTTGCTTTGTTCTGCTGAGTTTCCTTTGCTAGTTGCATTTGCTGGTTTCCATACCTGTTGGAGCTTCTGTAGCTTTGAGTTGACTGTTGGGTGATATGGTGAGACCAAAATCCTCCTCTAGGTCTAGGGCCTCTCGTTCTCAGCCCCCTCCACAGGCATCTATTCCTGTGAATACACCTACCAACCTACCCTACTCTTCTAATGTCCGAACCCGTTTGGGTAGGGGTAGGGGTGCTCAGGTAGATACCCCAGCTCACTTTGGAGGGCACCTGACCTTCACTAGACCTGCCGATCAGCAGAGATATGCTAAAGTCTGTGAGCGGCGTATCATACCTTGTAAGACTAGTGACAAATTATCTATGATGGGCCTAGGCATACGAGAGGAGGTCGAGCAGATGTTTACAGCCATCGGGTGGCGCCCATATCTCGATATCTTTTGCCCCGCCTTTGTCGAGCTGACTCGGGAGTTTTATTCTACCTTTGAGTTTGAGTTGCCCTCGAGGTTCACCGTTGCGACACCTAATGTCATTCGCTTCCGTCTGATGGGTCGGGAATTTAATTTTTCGATTACCCAATTTAATCTGGCATTTGGGTTCATTACTCGAGAGTATGCTAAGACGAGGGAGCATGTTGAGAGTGCCTGCGATTACATAGAGCCTTTTCTTTCCCGCTACCGCACTGTGTGGGAAGAAATGTCCACCGATCCGCAGCGCTACGACCCTTCTAGGTCTAGGAGCTCCTTTCTTAGGGACCCTAGCGCCCGATACGTCCAGCGATTCTTAGCCTACAGCTACTCCGGTCGCAAGGACAGCTCCGGCATTCTCTCTCGACCCGAGTTTTTCTTCATTTGGAGTATGCAGAATAACATCAAGGTCAACTTGGGGTGTTGGTTGGCAGCACAGTTCAAGACCGTCTTGGCCAAAAAAAACAAACCCCTTATCCTTGGGTCCTTTATCACCCACTTGGCGACAGAGCTGGGGGTTCTTAACCTGGAGGACCACGACCTGCATTTGGCGTTCGAGATGGAGCTCTTGGATGTGGATTGCTTAGAGAGGATGGGAGTCATCGAGCGCCTGCCCGATGGTTCCTACCAGTTTACCCCTCCGGGACCACCTCGAGCTCCGGGTGCACACCCTTCGCCCCGAGCAGGGCCCTCTTCATTTCATGAGTCAGCCGAGGACACAGCTGGGCCGTCATCTTCTGCGCCACCTCCACCACGTGGGAATTCTGAATGGCAGCAACTCCGGGAGCAGGTTCAGACTTTGGAGGCTCGAATGGTCAACGTTGACGCCAATGTCGCCGGCATAGCGCAGAATTTGGCGCAGTTTTTGCTTCATACAGGCTTTGCACCTCCATTTCCACCTCGCCCTCCACTTTGACCCAGTTTCAGGGAAGTTTAGTTGCTTTCTCTCTCACTTTTGCTTTTTCTTTGGCACATTGAGGACAATGTGCCCTATAGGTGTGGGGGGGTCTATAGTCTTTTTAGTTTTTGGTAGTTGATAGTTTTATTTCTAGTTGCTTACTTTCTTTTCTTAGTGCTTATCCCTCATATGAAAAAAAAAAAAAAGAAAAAAAGGCGAAAAAAATGGGTGTTGGTTTATTGCCTCTAATTCTGCTTTTGCCAAGTTTTTAAAATATAATAAACAGGTATCGGGTTAATGTGGTTGAGTCCAAGATATTTCCTTGGTGAATATCGGACTGCTTGGCTCTTTTGATTTCCTTGTTAACTTTTCTAGGCATAAGAAATGACTGTTGGCATTTTAATGTGAACTGGTCCAATATTGACTCCAGTTCTCCATGTTTGGTAATAATGAGGCGAGCTGCTCCTATGCGTGGTTATTAGTGTGTTATTTTGCAGCTTTGCATTGTTTGGCTGTGAGTAAACTTGACTGTACTCCGCTATTAGTTGCTACTGAGTAACCGGGAGTCTGCACCTAAAAGTGTCGATTCTCGCGTCAAAAGGTGGTACTTTCTATGAGTACGTGGTCGTATAGCGGTAGGAGCTGAGTAACCGGGCTCCTTCATCTAAAAATGTTGGAGTTCGCGTCAAAAGGCCCAGACGGCTAAAGACTAAGTCTTTTTTTTGTGTTAATTATTATTGCTATAAAAAAAAAACTAGAAAACGAAAAAAAAGAAGGAAAAAAGAGAGAGTAAATAATAGGAAAAGCTTGCCGGTGTATGGACTTAATATGGAGACTTGTGTGAATGTTTGGACCATTAGCTGATAAATGTTGTGTGCCATTCCTTTTTCTTAGAGTAGTTAATTTGGAAATTGAACGAGTTTGCAGTTTAGAGGCTAACGGGGGGGATGCTTTTTAGATTTTGATCACTAGTGCTCGATATATGGTTTTTCTTGATATCTTGGCAAGTTGGTAGAATAGAGCGATGACCATTATCAAATCTTGGTGTCTGTGTACTTTTCTTATGCTTGAGGGCAAGCATGGTTTAGGTGTGGGGGGAATTGATAGGTTGTAATTTTACTATTTATTTTATTATTAATTTTTCCTATTACCTGACTTGATGTGGATTAATTGCTGGATTCTACTCATTTTCCGTAGTTTGCATTGATTTCAGGAAGTAGATAAAAAATACCACAACTAATGCCACTTTGGCAGGCATCGGAAGAGAAATTAAAATAGAAGGTTTGGAAGGGCATTTTTGGAAGACAAGGCACACAAGCCCCTTTGCGGTCATTTTGGGCTGAAGTGCTCTTTTCCCTGGATGGGCCGCACAATGCGAAGAGGGGGAGATCATCGGATACAAAAGAGGCATTGCAGAGGATGGAAGGGGGGGGGGGGCACTTTTCTTGGAGTTTTGTAGCCGCACTTTTTGACTTTTCTTTTGAGCCTTTATAGGCAATCTCCACGGTTGGAATGGGGACAAGGAGTACTAGCTTAGCAATTCATTAGCTCTTCCTTCCTTTTCGGCTTGCTCTCACGCATGCCAGGAGAAGTGGAGCTAGCCACTTTGACTTTTCCTCCTTGTACCTTTTGAGTGGCTTCACTCTACGGATGCTGGAAACAATTAAGAGACTCAATTGTTACCTGTAACTTTCATTTGCCTTTCAATTGTTCGACGAATTGCGGCTCCTGAAATGCAGTCAATGGCCGTGACTTTTGCTGGAATTTCCCGCGGACTTAGTTCATCAAATATGAACTAATTTCCTCATTCTAGTCAAGAAATAACGGATGCTTTGAATCACCTAAAAATTATGAGATCGTTTTAATTTAATCTTTCCCTTTTATTTATTGGTATTCGCATATTCCTTGTTTGCTATGCTTATGGTTATTTAATTAATTGATTGTCTTGGATCCAGATAATTAATTGATTTGGTAACCTATTGTCAATTAGGACCTTGAATCCGTAATTATTTAATTGTCCTGAAATAGTGACAGCTGGCACGATTAGATTCGTGTCAAGGGGATACGCGGGCTAATCTAAAATAACCCTGATAGTGTGTTATTTGGTTAGAATAGGGCTCCTCTAATACGTAAGGCAATTGGGGAATTAAATTCTACGGGCGTACCTAGGATTATTTCTCAATTAGAGCAGTGATTAACTGGCGTACCTTAATCGCCGACACAGTAAGGAGGGGTTGACTGCCATCGCTTGTTTGGTAGTTATAACCTATTTATTGATGAATAATTGGAATTGCCTTTGCTTCAATGATCAATTAGGTGAACCATTGCTGAAATTATTTCTTGGCTGGACTTTTAATTAATATTACCTTAATTTGAGTGAATTGCCATTTTGACTTTTAGTTGCCTACTTTATCTTATTTTTGAGTGTTTTCTTGTTTTAATTGATTTGGGCCTTTAATTATTGTTACTCTGAGTTCAGTGAATCATTGTTTAATTCCTAGTCAGTTATTTATTTTTATTTTTATTTTCATTTTCTTATTTGAATTTATTTGATTGGCATCATTCCTACAAAATCACCCCCTGTGTTACTTTGAATTTCTTAAGAAACAAATATACCCAATCCCTGTGGATACGACCCTACTTGCCCTGTCTACTAGTTCATAATTATTTGTGAAAAGAAATAACCATTCCATTCGGGTATATCGGATTAAGCAAACTCTTCGGGAACAAGGTGAATCAAGTAACCCATTGCACACCTAGAGTCCCTGCTCCAGTACTTGAAATTGGGTTTTGGTCATTTTAACTGGCAATTAGGTTTAATTTTATTATTGCACAGGCTTCGACACCCTGTCAATTAAAAACTTACTAAAGTTAATATTAATTAGTTTAATATAATATTTAAAAAGTCGCTAAAAAACTTGATCTGTCACTAAAGGTAATAGAAATTTATAATAATAGATTTCCCTAATATGGTTGCCATAACTATGGCACTGTAGCATTGTCCTATATATATATATATATTGTGCTTCATTGCTGCCTGCTGTTGTGGGCCCAAAAGGTAACAAACCAGCCATGCAAATTGCCTTTTGAGGGCTTTCGCTCAAATAGGTCCATCAGTCATTGATCTGGTAAGTATATAAAACCAAACCACCGGCTATATACACACCATGCACGACTCCCAATTTCTTTTGTCTTGAGATGGACAGAATACATTAACTGTTCAGGTTGCATCCCTAACATTTTCCCTTTTGGGCCTTTGCCCAATACTCTGTAAACCAACACCACCTAGTAGGCGAAGTGAATTCAAATCCAAGTCCAAGTTGGATATGAGAAGAGACGAATCAAAAAGAAGTCCCTAGATGAAGATTTCATACAGGAGCATTGAGTTTTTAAATCCACATAATCTGCAACTTCGTGGTAAATCTTGATATTATCCATATTATCCCCTCATAAGAGGATGCCTAAAAAATATCCTCTGGTCAATAGTACAATATCTTTCTATGTTTACAAGTATGAAATAAGAAAAGATGGCCAAATGTGTTAGTAAAACTTAACAGAGGTTCAAGTTAGTAGAATATAAGCTGTAATCTGAAGTTCATCCTGAATACCTGATTAAGGTACAACTAGCCAATTTGCCATCACTGACAAGCTGGGTTTGGAGGACTCAAGAGTTGCGTGATTAGGGCTTTTAGTTTGACCGCTGTTATCGAAGTTGCACGTAATTTACGGTAATTTCTATAGATTACAGCGGTAAACTACTAAATGGTGGAAGATTCAAGTTGTCATAATACAGATACACGTACAATTGGTGCTCAAGCTAAAATCTTAAAAAAAAAAAAAATTTCTTTACACAGTAATTCGATAAATTTGACCGAGGTAACACTTGTCATGTCTCTAATTAGAGGAAAACAAATTTATGCATAGCATAGAAGAAGAAGATCTTCATCGCTAAAAACAGAAGGTAGACAAAATCGGTGACAGGTGCTTGCAATAGAATACGTCCCTTCTAGCATATAGGACGAACTAACAAAATAAGCCTTGATTCAAGCGACAGTCCAATTGCCTTCAGAAAATGTTGGTCTGTATTTCGCGAGGTTTGCATCGAAAGGAACATAAGCAGAGAAATTGCAGAGCATATCATGGCCAATGCGTTTGCTATGAAAAATGCCGCAAAAAGTCTTTTCCTCGCCAAGACTGGCATGCCCGTCTCACTCTCATTGCCACCGGGTACGGTGATCATAGCAGCAGCCGCAATTGTTGCGACCAGAGCAGTTACAACTTACAACCATGCACGAGTTGGAAGTATCCTTCATCCATATATTTTTGCATCCTTTAATAAGTCTTTATGCTTCTCCAAGAATAATTCTCAAGGAGTTTGTCCTTCCGAGTTCTTTCTTGTCCTTAAGTCAAACTAGACTATTGCTTCCACGGCCTGCATGCAGTTAATTACGAGATTAATCTAGGTTTATGCATGCACTTCATTTGCAGTTAATTATCCTTTTAGTCTATGTTGTAGTATTTTAATAAAATAATGAATTCTCAATTAAATGTGCATGTTACAAGGGAAATAAATTTTCTAAAATTTGTAGGTGTTTGAATGGTTTTTACTAAATATTTATTGTATGAAGTTATGGCCTTTCAATTACATTGAAGCTTTGTAACTTACAATTCAAATTTGGATTTGAATGGGTATTATTCAAAGATCATTATGTGAAATTATGATTTTTTAATTACAATAAGTTTTTTGTAACCTATAACTTTGAATGTGTTTTGAATGGCCAATAATTTCAGAATTTATTTGGTGTCTTATTAGTAACATAAGTTATATTTGTCTAACTTTTCTTCACCTATATATATGCAGAGTTGAGATAGAAAAGTTCCACCACACCAACTTATGTCTTTTTAGTACAAATTCACTATCTTCTATCTCATAGCAAGGCAAGAAACAAAAGGTGTTTATAGAGCTTTACTCTCCTAGTTGTGCAATTTAGAGAGAGTGTTAGCAAGTGTGGCTGGGCTGTTATATTCTGGGAGTGACAAGCTAGAGAACCTGTTGCACCGGAGTTAATTCTTCCGCAGAGGCTTGAATCACCTTAAAGAGAGCGAGATACCCGTGCCTCAAAACTCTCCACACTTGAGTACTAATATATTGTTATTATCTTTTTTTTTTTTTGTATATCTGTTTTTATTTTTTTTTTGTTCCAGGTGAACAACAATTTGACTCATATCAAATGGAGACCAACTCGCAAGTTCATATCAAAGAGTCAAGTGATTTGAACAAGCCATTCCGTTTTAATGGAGTCCATTTCAAACCATGGAAGGGAAAAGTTGTCTTCTATCTTAGTTTGATAAAAGTGGCTTACATTCTAACGGAGAAAAATCCCAAAAGAATTTCAACAATTGAGATGAGTGATGAGGACAAGAAAGTTCTTGAAGAAAAAAATCAAGAAATGGGAAGACGATGAATTTCATTGCAAGAATTACTTGTTAAATTGTCTTTCTGATGAATTTTATGATTTTTATGAGAATTCATATCCTACAGCTAAAAAGATTTGGAGAGCTTTGCAGAAAAAATATGACACTGAAGAAGCAGGCGCAAAGAAATATGCCGCAAGCCGCTACTTCAAATTTCAAATGGTGGATGGAAAATCTGTGGTGGCCCAAACTCATGAACTTCAAATGATTGTACATGAGTTAAGATCCGAAGGAATTCAGATTGATGAACAACTTCAAGTTGCTGCGATAGTGGATAAACTTCCACCATCTTGGAAGGAATTCCAAAAGAGTTTGTGACACAAGCAAAAGGAGTTTTCATTAGAAAGTCTCATCACTCGTCTAAGGATTGAAGAAGAAGCAATAAATCAATATGCCAAAAGTGGACAAAATGGTAATGAAAATGGTGCTACCAAGGTAAATTTCATTACTTCCAATGACAACATGTCCAATGAGAAGAATTCAAAAAATAATGCCCATCTGAAACCAAAGAAAAAGAACATCAAGCATGGGCATAAGCATCAACACTCAAACCAGTATAGAAATAACTTCCATCAGAAAGGCAAAAATCAAAAGCCCCCTTTTAAATCAGTCTCTTTTCTAAATGATGGTTGTTATGTGTGTGGAAAGCAAGGACATTTTGCTAGAACATGCAAATACCGGAAACGTGGGTCTGTACCACAGGCCAATGTTACTGAAGAAGCTTATGTGGCTATGATCATGGAGGTTAACATGCTTGGGGGTTTTGATGGTTGGTGGATAGACACGGGTGCTTCAAAACATGTATGCTTTGATCGCACTTGCTTCAAAAACTACACACCCGTCGAGAAAGATAAGCAAGTGATGCTTGGTGACTCTCATACTATCAAAGTTTTGGGTTTTGGTAAGGTTGAACTAAACTTTACTTCTGGTCGAACACTTCTTCTTAAAGATGTGCTTCATACGCCTGAGATGAGGAAAAATTTAGTTTTGGGATTTCTTCTCAATATGACTGGCTTCAAACAAATTATTGAGTCTGATAGCTATGTGATTATGAAGAATGGTGCTTTTGTTGGTAAAGGATATGCATGTGATGGCATGTTCAAGTTGAATGTTATCAATAAGGCTTCTCCTAGTTCTGTCTATATGCTTTCCTCTATGAATATTTGGCATGCACGATTATGTCATATAAATAGTAAGTATGTGAAAAATCTAAGCAGTCTTGGTTTGATTCCAAGATTAAACAATGATTTTGAAAAATGTGAATCTTGTAGCAAGACAAAAATCACAAAGCAACCTTCTAAAAGTGTTGAAAGAAATTCTCAACTTCTGGAGTTAATTCATACAGACTTGTGTGAGTTTGAAGGAATTTTAACTCATGGTGGTAAAAGGTACTTTGTGACTTTTATATAAGCATAGCAAATAAGAGAATTTCATTAAAATATTTAAGGGTAAAATTGTCATTTTAAATGACAAGGGAGGTATGTGTAACTTTTCAAATTTCAGGGGAAATTAGTGAAATTGTTAGAAATCGCAGGGGAGGTTTCTGAAATTATCCCTTACAAAAAAGATAATTTGGGTGTACGAAGATTAAGTTAGATTGTCTCTAAACAAATTGAGGATAGTATCCAGTATTAAAGTAATTTACTAAGCGTGGATTGAAATTTAAAAGACACAGGATAGGACAAAAGCGTAGTACTAGCTTTAGGAATTGTCTAGGAATCTGGTACAGTCATTTTTCCAGTTCTCACCCTTTTCTTCTGAACTGGGGCCTCTGGGCAGGTAGGAAGTTTTGGTGGATTATCAATCAAGATACCATGACATGAGCCGCATAATATAAGAAAATTAATCTAATACTGCCAAGGAGCAAAGAGAAGCCTGGTTCACAATCGTAAAAGAAAAATTATTTTGGTTACAGAAGATTAAATTTGTAGTTAATTTAAGTGATGATTGTCTCTAATTTACTTAAGGAATGTCTCCTGTATTGGCGTCATTACATAAGCCTGGAATAAAGTTTAGAAACATAGGAGAAAAAAGTACATTAATTTGCTCTTTTCTGGGATTGACTGGTTTCCGCAATGCAACATTATCACCAGCATACTACACTAGCTTTAAGAGAATCTATTGAGTGATTGCTGCATTCATTTCTCAGTTCTCACCCTTTATCTTTTGTCTGGGCACGTAAAAAGCCTGGTGGATTATCAAGCAAGCCACCGGGATCCGCAGTGATTAGTTTAAGAAAAATAATCTGATACTGCAAAGGGGAAAGGTGAAAATCACCTGATCCGAACAGTGGAAATAAGCACAGAACTTTAATAAAGCATACTTTTCTGCTGGCCTGTAAATCACTGTAATCGTTAGAAATAACGCACGGCTAGCAATGCTAATGTAATGCAATGTCCCAAAATTACTAGTCTATGGACAATGTTACTCTTTAAGGGCAAAATTTTAATGACAATTAATTGCTCTTTTTAGGATAATGTTACTCTATGCACAATGTTTGGTGGTCTATTGCGTTAGAGCTTTAGTTGTAAATTTTAGCCATTCGGTAGCTTATAGTTTGAGAATTTAGGGAGGATCTATTGTATGTATTTTTATAGTAGTTATTGTGGAAATGCCTCCCGGAAATGGCTGAACGTGATTACTTGGTGATATTTGATTGTGATGGCACCCGTCGACAGAGGAAAAGGTGCGACTGTAAGCAGCAGACTGAAGCACGCTGCAAGGATGAATATTCTTCCCTTGTCGAACATATGAATTTCAAGTATAGGTGACAAACAAACTTATTTAATTAAATTTATTTATATTCGTCCATGAATAAATAGGTATGACTATCTTAAATTTTTGTATATGGGTATAAATGGGTTATTCAATAATACACATTTATTAAACGGATTTTTTAATAAATAGGTAATCCATCAAATCCAATTAACTCATTTACAATTATCTTCCCCCAAGCCTCCTCTCTTTCTCCACCCTTTTTTTTTTTTTTTCAAATTTTTCTTTTTGTCATGATGTTAACTACTTTTTGTTTCATTATTATTATTATTATTTGTTGGTTTTATCTTATCATTTTATTTTCTTTTAGTTTGTTAACTTACTCATTTTTTAGCATTACTAATTTATGACAAGTTTTAGTCTCTTTTCCTATCTTTCCAAAACGAAATTTTAAATTTACACTCGAAAAAAATGTTAGAGGTTCAAAATTTTTGGATTAAGTTTTTTTGTTAACTTTTATCGTAGTTAGTTCAAAATTTTATATTATTATTGTTCAATTATTAAATAATATATAATTTTGTGACATAGAGTACGGATGGAAAAAAATTGGTAATTAGGCTTATTGAACATTATAAGTAAATATTTAAAACTAATGATGGGTGCAAAGGGTGATATAAATTGATAACTTAGTTTGCAAAAATAAATTTAAATGAGTTTACAAAAAGTTAAAATAAATGGGTTATAAATAGGCAATTGGGTTACTCAATTCATTTTTTAACTTACCCATTTATATCCATCTAATTAAATGGGTATAAATGTGTTGACTCACTCAGACCCATTACCCATTTTAACCAATCTAAACCCGTCCAAATCACCCATTTTGACACCTCTAATTCCAAGTTAGCCTTGCGATAGAATACAGGCAGATAGAGTTATAAAAACTCTCTTCAGAAATTAAGAGATGAGAGATAGTCTTGAACATGAATGAAAGGGAAATCAGTTATGTGTTGAAATTCCATTTTCTTTGATACTGTAGTCACGATAGTACTTTAGAACTCTGTTTAGGTGAAGGATGACCTTTTATTGTTCTCAAGCATTGTGACTTCGTTAAATAATATTTTGTATTATTGTGTAAAATTTCTTGCACATATATGATGAAAGGTTATATCCATAATTTACTTATACTAAACCGGGCATAAATAATGGTTTTTCCAACTCACAAAGGGTCTTTCCAACTCACAAACTTTTTTTCTGGGTAAGTTAAAATTTACTCCCTAGCAACAAAATGTACGTTACACCTCAAACTATATATATATTTTTGATATGTTATATGCATTGAACTTTTCGAGAAGCTAACTGTTTTTGCCAATTATCTGAATCAAATACAAGTTATAATTGTGAGACTTGTTATGAAGTTATGAGATATATGACCCTGTCAAATTTTCTGCCGTTTTAGACGGGTTTTAGTAAAACCGTTTTACCATGTTAAGTGCTGTTTTACGCTAGCACTTAAAATGGTCACTTCATGTTCAGACCATTTGGTTATAGTATTTTGTGAATTTGGCCAGAAGGTAGCTTTGGAATATATTTCCTTTGTGATTTTGGCCCTCATTCCCGGTATACATACAAATTGACATTTCTTGAGGATTCTATTCCGGAATCTATGACCTCTTCCATATCAATTACTATTGTAGTTCCAGTTTGTGTAAAGTCATTTTCATCATTATATAATAATTAAGTTACAGTGTCTTTACGTTTTTTTTTTTTCATTTCTTATTTCTCCTTCACATAATTGCCATCTTTTCAGCTCTAATCAACACTGCTGCATACTTAACGTCAAAAGCACATATAGCTTCGTGGTTTATATTTTACCTGGGCATGCACAATGTTTTTTCTACCGCGGTTTAAGCCTCCTAATTTACACAGAGGCCACATGCTGTGCATGTGGTGGTGGTGGTTTGACCAAAAGATTTAAAGAAATGGAACAAACTACAAAACCAAAACTGTGTTAGCCTTAATATTATACTGCAGTTTAGGCATCTCTGAGTGTTCGCCACCTCATCACCTGCAATATTTTTTTCCCCTTTGAGCAGCAAGCATCTTGCTTCGCTCACCATCATATCTTTCAGACCAAGAACAGGTGCGGTTGAAATTTTAGTGTAATTGTTCAGTTATGATATCTTTTATATAATATGGTGTATTCTTATATAATTTTGTTGTAATCACAGATTTTACTCGTGTATATTTAGTCCATAAATACAATTGCGTTTGTAATAATACACCAAACTCTAGACGAAGTAAAATTAATTCTTACATTTTACAAATAAGAGCTTTCCAAAAATAAAAAGTACTTTCCAATCTTGACGAATATTGAAGTACTGTGCTTTTAATTTTGTCTTGTCCCTATAAATTCACGGTAGGGCAGCTTTTTTCTTTCTTTCTTTCTTTCATTCTCTGTCCTTTCTTTTTTACTAGAATTTGATGTTAATGGGTTTTTTTTTTGGGTGGAAGTTTGATGTTAATGGATGAAACTAGTGCAGAACATCTTAGAAGATGAGCTATTGTAAGATGATGTTCAGCAATCATGTTTATTTTCAAGGAATCACAAACATGAGTTTAGATAGGCAGGAAGGAAGGTTCGGAAAAGCATTGTTAGCGCATTGTCTGGGACTCCTTGCCTTAGTCTGCTCGTCCAGAAAGCGACCGCACTTGAGGCAGGGAAAGAAGCTTTGCGTAATCATCTGACAGGACTCGACTTGGTAGTAAAAAAATTGGACTAGGTTTGCTTATTGACGCTGAACAAGAAACATGCACGTAAACAAGAAACTCACATGGTGAAATTAAAATTTCAAGCGTAAAAGGAAAAAAAAAATCTCATGCAAACAATCCTTGAAAAAGTCAAGCTATGGTAAATTAGGTAGGAGCATATTGTGGGAGGAGGTCAAGCCATGTCTTCTGCCAGTAGACGATAGCCAATTTTCCTGAGACACCAAAGCTTGCCATTCCTTTGCTCCGCAAAAATGCCAGGCCCATAGCGGAATAACACTGTTCGTAAAAGCAAAGGAAGATGCAACCTGATGAAGATGATGGCAGGGAAACAGGCCACGATGGTGATGGGAATGTAAGCCCAGTTAAGCCTTGATTCAAGTGACAGTCCAATTGCCGTGCCGAACGATATCATCATTGTGACTACAGCAATAGACAGGAAAATTAGACCATTGACCAAAGTCTTGGGAAGTGCCTCCAGAAAATCTTCTACTGTATTTCGCGAGGTTTGAATCGAAAGGAACCTAAGCAGAGAAACTGCAGAGCATATCATGGATAATGCGTTTGCTATGGAAAATGCAGCGAAAAGTCTTTTCCTCGCCAGTATTGGCATGCCGGTCTCACTATCATTGCCACCGGGTACGGTGATCATAGCAGCAAATGCTACTGTTGCGACCAGAGTAGCTACGACCATGCACGAGTTTGATGTATCCTTCATCCATTCCTTTGCATCCTTCAGCAAATCTTTGTGCTCATCGAAGAATAATTCTCCAGGTGTTTTTTCATCCGAGTTCTTTTTTGTCCTTAACTCGTAATAGACTATTGCTTCCACTGCCTGCATACAGTGAATTAGGGGATTAATCTAGGTTTAAGCGTCAACTTCATTTGCTAATACTAGGGAAATTAATTTATAGTGAAACAACCATCATAACGCAAAATGAGAAAATTAAGGATCTACAAAAGGCATTAATTTGGGTACACTGTTACACTATCTGGTTTTCATTTCTATTCCACTATATATTTTAAAGTGATAATTTTCCATTTAATTTATACTTACTAGTCCTCATTTGGACAACTATCATCCTAAAATATGGTGTAATGTTAGCCGTAACACCAAAAATAGAATAAAGAAAAATCCAAAAGTATGATGTGTGCTTCAAACGGCCGGGGTTGGTTAAGTAAAAAACTTACGTGGATGAGAAAGTAATCCGAAATTACTACAACATTGCATTGTGTACCTCAAACCATTGCAATTCTCGCTGCATCTGAAATGCAGGACCGGGGACAGAATGGAGTTGAGGCATAGGAGCCAATTTTGCTGCCAAATGAAGGCAATTATTTTCCCCTTCATCGTTTAAATGGGCATAGGCCTTTGTGTTTTTTCCGATCAAAGTAACCATGAGATTGAATATCTCCACTCGACGATGCTCAATAGCTTCATGCAATAACAACCGTTTGGTAGTTTGGTCTGCATACCAAATTAGATCAGGAAAACGATTTAGACACTCTTGTACAAGTCGAAAAACTCCGTGCTCTGTGGCTAAGTGTAAGATTGGGGTATTGTCATTGGGGAAGAAGTATTCCTGAACAGAATTGTATCTTTTCTCTTCTATCTCCTCGCAGACAAAATCTACAAGTCTAAGTGCATGCAGGTGCCCTTTCTTTATTTCGGACAACTCCCTTACTCCTGCGGCAAACAGAAAGACAAGACAAGTCAGTATCCACAAGATTTACGTTTGCATTCTTTATTTCGGACAGCTCCCTTATTTCGAAACCTTACTTACAGAATAATGGTGTAGTATTTTTTCTTGATGTACTTTGAGTGCGATAACATGTTGGAAAAGTGAAAAATTGTTTGGAAAACCAACTTAGTGGTAAAAGAACTAATATCATTTACTGTTTCATTATTTTCCCCCAAAACAAATTAAAGTTATAAACAAAGATAAAGCAGACCCAAAACTTTAATACCTTTACTGAACTTGCTCAGAAATAGGAAGAATGAAACTGCTGTGCTTTTAGCAACATCTGCAGGTGAATGGAAGTTTTTGTGTTTTGTTTCCTCCGCATCAACTTGCACCACTAAAAGCAATGGAAAATTAGAATAACATCACACAAATTGGGAACTGATAAAATAAATCAAGATCGTACTCCATAGCAGTGCAGTTGATAGTCAGTACTAATAAATTCGAGTCATCTGAGAGGCAGAAGTCCCACTTGGGGGAAAACATCTTTATTTTGTGCTTCCCATTAGGCATCCCACTTGGGGGAGAATTTTTTTTACTTAATTAATAATAGTTTTCAAGCACACAAAAATAAAATTGGACCTAAAGTCCATAACTTGGCTCCGTTATTGAAGAGTTGTTAATTAGTAGCAAGATATCAGTAAGGTATTGGTTTTCACTTCGCATTTATACATTTGCTAAATTCCATTACCTTGGAATCTAGAGAGGCAAAGGTAAGTCTTTTTTCGTCTTCGAAATACTTATTACATTTCAAACAGAAAGTCTAATTACTTTAAATAAAGGCAGATTCAAGTAGATATTTGTTTGTCAAAGTTAAATAAAGAAAATTTTTTTCTAGAATATATAATATACAAATAAGAAAATCTCAGGATGAGGCTGTAAGAGAGTTTTTTTTTTTTTTTTTGAGAGAGTACTTACATGTATAGATCAATGATTTCCATAAAGAAAGTTTATGTCCATTCCGAAATGCTAAAGGCTGCATTGCAAGTACACGAAGTATGGACATTTTTTCATGATTTCGTTGAAAAGCTAATCGAGGATATTTCTTGAGCGTACGCAAAGCTGTATCTGCAAAAGAAACCTATTATCATTAGCAAAGTTGGTTTACAAGAACTTAATTTAGATATCAATTTTTGCAAAAGGTCCTTATTATTTCAGAGGCAAGGAAGGAAGTGGGGATATAGAGGGCAACCACCACCAAATCCAAGTTTTAGAAATTTATAATGTTTTTTCCGTCTTCAAATTTGAAAGTTTTTAAGAATTTTGTCCATGAATTTACGTCTTTTGTCCCTCACATAAGCTTCTTACCAATATTTTGCGTTGATTTCATAATCTTCAGGTCCTGTTGTTGCTCCTTTATTTATTTATTTATTTTGTTCAGTAAATTGTACTTATAGATAGACTTTTTTTTTTTAGATCTTAAGAAAAGTAAAGAAAACGTTCGATGGAATGGAATTTATCCTATATGGGCTTACCATAGGACCCCGAAGAAATGATTGCCACAATGAGATCAGCAGATGAATAACCCGTGAAGGGAAGACAAGGTTCTTTGTCCTCAGTAACTTGGTGGAGATAATCCACCATTTTCTTGCCGTCTGATGGATGTCGCCATTTAGCAGCATAGTAGAGGGGAGTAAGGAGATAGGGGTCCCCAAGGTTAGGCAAATCTGAGTTCTGCTCCACCATTGCTTTGGCAGCCCCCACATCTGCAGCTAAGGCCACGTGATGAAGAGCAGTGCAGCCAAGTGTGTCTCTGTCTTCAAGCTGCTCCTCAGATAGGGTCTTCACCAACTCCACCACAAACTTTGACTGGCCGCAGCTCGCCGCCACATGTAGGGCAGTCATGCCAAGGTTGGAGATTTTTCTTGTCTTGGCCTTTCTGTCGTTATCAAAGATGGCTTTAGCGGCTTTCCAATTCCCTTCCATTGCGGCTCTGTATAGTTTAGGGTGATTGGTTGACCCAGCTTCATCCTTTTGCCGACCGTACAATTCTACCACTTTGGCTGCTAACAGATTCGGAGGAATTCAGAAGGGACTCGTAATTTAAAAAAATTAGTGATCAATATTATCAATACATTCTCTTATCATACAGTTTCCATCAATAATAGTACTAATATAGTCCAATATAGTTTGTTATTCTTATTACTGTCATTTTTTTTACTTTCATAACACGGCATAACTTCTAAGTTTAACCATAAGATTTCTAATTATACCAGCTAACTATACCGGTCCATTAGCTTCTAATCTGTAATTTTTTGAACCATGTTTGAAAAGCATCGGCTACAACATAATTTAGTACGAGAAACTAATAGTACAATGTGATATAAATCCAGTGACGCACAGACTCAAACCAAAACTTTCCAATCATCCAAATTAACTACGAAATAGAACTTTGACATAAAGCTATACAATGTGATATAAATCAATTAAGCTTTGCATTTATATACCAAAAAAGCACAAAATGATTAATTCTTACCATCGTCCTTGTTTCTGTCTCTCAGAAACCTAAACACATCTTCCTCGGTCATAGGCTCAGCAGGTGACTCTACCTTGCGCGTTATCTCACTACCCGCGATATTTTTTCCTCTTCTAATTTTATCCACCGCTTCCTTGGTCACAGACTCAGAAGGTGTCTCTACCTTGCTCGCTAATGCACTATCCGTGATATTTTTTCCACTCATAGTTTTATGCAGCTCTTCCTTGGTCACCCTCTCAGCAGACTTCTCTGCCTTGCTTGATGTCTCACCACTCTCAATATTTTTTCCGCTCTTAATTTTTAGCATCTCTTCCATGCTCTGCATCTTACCAGCCTCGATATCATGCTGAGCCATCACAGTAGTAGGCCGATATATTCAGTTCTTTCAGCCTTTGCTTATATTTTATGATAATCGAGGTTCATGTTTAAACTAATTTATAGCTTAAAAAAGGCAGGCATTCCTCGTGTTACGTGCTCAAAAAACTTCCATTGTGACATTGTTAAGGAATGATCTCTTGAGTGTTGCGGGGTTAAGTTTTAAAGCATTAGAGTTTACTGATACGAGAATTCCAAAAACACAAAAGTACTCTCCAGCGGTGACGAATATTGAAGTACCGTGCTTTTAATTTTGTCTGGTCCCTCTAAAATCATGGCAGGGTACCCTTTCTCTTTCTTTCCTTTCTTAGTATTTCGATGTTAATGGATGAAAATGCTTGCCGAACATCACAGAAGATGTGCTATTGTAACATGATAAGAACTTTTCTTGTCTGCTTGTTTGTCTTTTGCCAACTTGCAAGTGAGATTTCTTGTTACAATTGGCACAAAAGAGAGAATCGCAAGGGATTTAGTATTCGGTAATTAATCGATTAATTTCTTATGCATTAGATAATAAATCACGTGCAACCTTTCTTCTTTCTTTTCAATTTGTGGTTTTGATGTTATTGAATAAAAAGGATTTAGGAACGTCTAAAATGATGAATTATTTGAACTAGAATAAAACTGTTCTTATCAGTTTCCTAGGTGGCGTCAAATATATTTAGATGTATAGAATTATTATTCGTGATTTCATTTAAATATCTTCCGCGATATAATTAAAAAAAATCTCAAGTAATAAAAAGATTATTTTGGTGTACAAGATTAGATTTGTTCTTAATTTATGTAATAATTGTCTCTAGTCTAGTTGAGGATAGTCGCCAGTATTAACGTAATTGAATAACTGTATCCGTGAAAAAAAGTTGCTTCTTATCTGTGAAATAAAATTTAGGAGCATAGGACAGAACAAAAATTCCTTAATATGCCCGAGAAAACTTCCTCTTAAACGTATTTGTGCAATGCAATTTGGATAGGTATTCTTTTTTCTCAAAATGACGAATTTTAACTAATATCACATTTTCTATATATCTTATGCCAACATTCCTCCAACTTTTGCCTATCCTATGTGCAATAAAATGTATTCCTTTTCTGTCCGACAAATTCCTCCTATATATCTGGAAGCATATGATTTGAAATAGACGCATCGAGAAATGATTCAGGCTAGCGTACAGAGAGTATCCAATTCGAATGAAAGAGAGTAACTGCTTTGATCTTTCATCTAATCATGTCATACCCCCTCTTATTTGCTGTTTTAAATTTTAGATGCTTCAAAATTCATCTAGTGAACTATTGTCAACCTTTGCGCGTCTCATTCTTGTATTTTGTTTATTGTTCTTTGGCTTGGTCTTCTCCTACTTTTTTTTTTCCCATTTCAAAGAAAATTTTCTGTTACTCAAATACAACGTCAGGTAAGCTGAATGAATAAATTATGGAGCTTTGGTTTATAATACTCTAATAAAACCACAAAACACTATTTCCTGCCACGTTTAATCATATTATTAAAATCTTCACGTGATCGTCCATCCCGATAAATTATGATTTTTGTTCTCTTTGGTCAGCCTTTCTTCTATTTACTCATGATAATCAAGTTTCACGTTTAGAAAAATTTATAGATTAAAAAAGGGATAATTTCAGAAACCTCCCCTGAGGTTTTTGATAATTTCATTAAGCTCCTTTAGATTTATATAATTATGGAAACCTCTCTTGGTGTGATAAAAAGATAACAATGCCCTTCAATAATTGTCAACTCATTGAAAAATTCTACCAAATATTAATCTCTCTCATCTATTATCAACTAATAATTTAAACTATAGTTTTTCCCATTTAACTATCTATTCTTTTTCTCCTACATACATTTTCCTTTTAAATGCATTTATTTATTATTATCAACCAATTATGTATTATCGCCACTAATAAAATCACCATACACACCAAACCACCAATACATACATATCTTGGTATCTATTTCCAATTCTCGATTTTCCATTATTATTAAATGGTTTCCTTGCACCCATTTTTGTTTCCAATTTTTGATATGCATTAGCAAATTGAAATTGTCAAATGACAAATTGAGTGCTAATTTCATTACCAAATTAGATGGAAATGAGATAGTGACAGTGATAAAAAAAAATTAAAATTAAGGATAGGAAGTGGAATAGGAACTAATTAGTATAGATTATATTGTTATGGTTGTCATGAAAAAAGGTGTTCTTGGTATATATTTATAACTGCATTGTGTTTCTATTTTTGATTTACAATTATTAATGTTATTCCTACAGAGAGAACTTGATTGATTTCAAACTATGTGCCAATGGAGTATATTGGATATTGATATTAGTAGTGATGGCTTAGATTGTTTTGTATTAGAAAAGTGGCAGCTATGGAATTGAAATTTAGAAATATTGATGAATATTGTTGTTTATTAAGTAAAATCTGATATTGATATGAGATCGTTAGTAAGCTTTTTGGTATCTGATGTAGCGTTTATACTTGATACAATGGTCTGCATCAGTAATTTTTAGATAAAAGAGGGATATTAAAACAAAGATAAGTGTTTATTTAATGGTGATTTGAATATTGATGGATAAGTAATAGTGATAGTAAGTAAAGATAAATGAAATACAGATTGTGAACCATTTTTTCCTTTACATTTTTGTTATCAATTATAACTCAAGGGCATCATAGGAATTTTGAGAAAAAGTATAGTCTTTTGGGCCTAAAATGTTACCTAATAGTGAAAATAAGGGAGGTAGGTGTAATTTTTAGAACTTGAGGGGAGCTTTCTGTAATTGTCAAAAACCTCAGAGGAGGTATGTTAAATTAACCCTAAAGAAAATAAAAGAAAAAGGGGCATTCCTTTTGTACATGCTCGAATCAAAAGTACTTCAACTCATGTGACATTGTTGGGAATGATCTCTTGAGTGTTGCAGGGTTAAGTTTTGGAATTAGATTTTGCTGATAAAAAGAGTATTCCAAAAACAAAAAGAGCTTTTAATTTTGTCTGGTCACCACATAATCATGGCAGGGGATGTTCTGTTTGTTTCTTCTTTTAGTATTTTGATGTTTATGGATGAAAGGATTGGTCAGCATCTGAGATGATGAATTATTCCAACATGATGAAAGCTGTTCTTATTAGCTTAATTATCTTTTGCCTACTCATTGATTTAGTACTAGACAATGAAGTAATTCCATATACACTAGGAACTTAAGAATGGGTAGGATAGATTGATTAAGGTGTAGATCTATAAAGAATTTTATTTGAATGTTTTTTGCGACATAGAGTTACAAAAAAAAGATAATTTGGGTGTACGAAGATTAAGTTATATTGTCTCTAAACAAAATGAGGATAGTCTTCAGTATTAAAGTAATTTACTAAGCGTGGATTGAAATTTAAGAGACACAGGATAGGGCAAAAGCATAGTACTAGCTTTAGGAATTGTCTAGGAATCTGGTACGTTCATTTTTCTAGTTCTCACCCTTTTCTTCTGAACTGGGGCCTCTGGGCAGGTCGGAAGTTTTGGTGGATTATCAATCAAGACGCCGTGACATGAGCCGCATAATATAAGAAAATTAATCTAATACTGCCAAGGAGCAAAGAGAAGCCTGGTTCACAATCGTAAGAGAAAAATTATTTTGGTTCAGAAGTTTAAATTTTTAGTTAATTTTAAGTGATGATTGTCTCTAATTTACTTAAGGAATGTCTCCTGTATTGGCGTCATTAGATAAGCCTGGAATAAAGTTTAGAAACATAGGACAAAAAAGTACATTAATTTGCTCTTTTCTGGGATTGACTGGTTTCTGCAATGCAACTTTATCACCAGCATACTACACTAGCTTTAAGAGAATCTATTGAGTGATTGCTGCATTCATTTCTCGGTTCTCACCCTTTATCTTTTGTCTGGCCATGCAAAAAACTTGGCAGATTATCAAGCAAGCCACCGGGAGCTGCAGTGATTAGTTTAAGAATACGCTGTAAGGATGAATATTCTTCCCTTGTGAACATATGGATTCCAGGCTAGCCTTGTGATAGAATACAGGCAGATAGAGTAATCAAAAACTCTCTTCAGAAATTGAGCGATGAGAGATGGTCTGCCGTTTTAGACGGGTTTTAGTAAAACCGTTTTGCCATGTTAAGTGCTGTTTTACGCTAGCAGTTAACAGGTCACTTCATGTTCAGAATATGTAACAAGTTCCATCATCAATTTGGTCAGAGTATTTGTGACTTTGGACAGAAGGTAGCTTTGGAATATATTTCCTTTGTGTTCTTGATCCTCATTCCCTGTTTACTTACAAATCGGCATTTCTTGAGGATTCTATTCCAGAATCTATGACCTCTTCCATATCAATTACTATTTTAATTCCAGTTTGTGTAAAGTCATTTTCATCATTATATAATAATTAATTTACAATGTCTTTATGCTTTTTTTTTTCATTTCTTATTTCTCCTTCACATAATTGCCATCTTTGCACGTCTAATCAACACTGCTGCTACTCAATGTCAAACCGTTGCAATTCTCGCTGCATATGAAATGCAAGACCAGGGACAGAATGGAGTCGAGGCATAGAAGCCAATTTTGCTCCCAAATGAAGGCAATTATTTGCCCCTTCAACGTTTAAATGGGCATGGGCCTTTGTGTTTTTTCCGATCAAAGCAACCATGAGATTGAATATCTCCACTCGACGACGATGCTCAATAGCTGCATGCAATAACAACCGTTCGGTATGTTTGTCTGCATACCAAATTAGATCAAGAAAACGATTTAAACACTCTTGTACAAGTTGAAAAACTCCATGCTCTATGGCTAAGTGTAAGATAGGGGTATTGTCATTGGGGAAGAAGTATTCCTGAACAAAATTGATATCTTTCTCTTCTATCTCCTCGCAGACAAAATCTACAAGTCTAAGTTCTTTATTTCCGACAGCTCCCTTATTCGTGCGTCAAGTAGAAAGACAAGCCAGGTAAGTATGCAAAAGATTTACGTTTGCATTGAAATGAAGTATAGTTGGAAACCTTACTTACAGAATAATGGTGTAGTATTTTTTCTTGATGTACTTTAAGTGAGATAACATGTTGGAAAAGTAAAAAGTTGTTTGGAAAACCAACTTAGTGGCAAAAGAACTAATATCATTTACTGTTTCATTATTTTCCCCCAAAACAAATTAAAGTTATAAAAAAAGATAAAGCAGACACAAAACTTTAATACCTTTACTGAACTTGCTCAGAAATACGAAGAATGAAATTGCTGTGCTTTTAGCAACATCTGCAGGTGAATGGAAGTTTTTGTGTTTTGTTTCCTCCGCATCAACTTGCACCACTAAAAGCAATGGAAAATTAGAATAACATCACACAAATTGGGAACTGATAAAATAAATCAAGATCGTACTCCATAGCAGTGGAGTTTAGAACTTGAGGGGAGCTTTCTGTAATTGTCAAAAACCTCAGAGGAGGTATGTTAAATTAACCCTAAAGAAAATAAAAGAAAAAGTGGGCATTCCTTTTGTACATGCTCGAGTACTTCAACTCATGTGACATTGTTAGGCGCTCTTGAGTGTTGCAGGGTTAAGTTTTGGAATTAGATTTTGCTTCTTTTTTGCTTCTTCTTATCTCTCTCACAAGAAACACTCTCTCCGCAACAAACTATCCTCTGCAAATTATCTCGAACGCCAAAACACTTGGAGTTTTTTTTTGCCAAATCTCCCTGCAAACAAACTTTCCTTATTTTCCCATTGAAGGTATGTAATTGCATGGTAATTTTTTTTTATTTTGTGAGCAATTAGATAATGCTTTTGCTAAATGTCACCGTAAAGAAGTTTTCCATTCTTCAAGTTGTTCCCTTTTTTTCTTGAGATTTTATTGGACATTATTAGCTATTCTTGAAACTGTGTACTGTATTGTGTTGAATTGTGAGGGTTAAGTTTTAAAGTTTGCCATAAATTGATTACATTTAGAATTAGTCCCATCTGTTTGAGATTGAAATGGATGTAGTAATAGTTTATGATTTGAGTGCATTTGTTGTTCAGCTTTATTCCTCTCGGTTGTCTACTTGATTCGTGCGACTATTTTGTTACGGATTTGTTGCCCATAACCTGTTCGATAAAATGTCAAGTAGATAACCGAGAAACTGGTGAATCTTAGAAAAGTGATAGTCAGTACTGATAAATTCGAGCCATCTGAGAGGTAGAAGTACTATATTTGATAGATGGGTAAACAGCTTTATTATTTTGTGTTTCCCATTAGGCATCCCACTTGGGGGAGAAATTTTTTTAACTTAATTAATAATAGTTTTCAAGCACACAAAAATAAAATTGGACCTAAGTCCATAACTTGGCTCCATTAAAGAAGAGTTGTTAATTAGTAGCAAGATATCAGTAAGGTATTGATTTTCCACTTCACATTTATACATTTGCTAAATTCCATTACCTTGGAATCTAGAGAGGCAAAGGTAATTCTTTTTCCGTCTTCGAAATACTTATTGCATTTCAAATAGAATGTCTAATTACTTTAACTAAACGCAGATTCAAGTAGATATTTGTCAAAGTTAAATAAAGAAAAAAAATTTCTAGAATATATCATATACAAACCAGAAAATCTCAGGAAGAGGCTGTAAGAGAGTTTATCTACTTTTTTTTTTTCTTGAGAGAGTACTTACACCCATAGATCAATGATTTCCATAAAGAAAGTTTATGTCCATTCCGAAATGCTAAAGGCTGCATTGCAAGTACACGAAGTATGGACTTACTTTCATTATTTGTTTCAAGAGCTAATGCAGGATATCTCTTGAGCGTACTCAAAGCTGTATCTGCAAAAGGTCCTTATTATTTCAGAGGCAAGGAAGGAAGTGGGGATATTGAGAGCAACCACCCCCAAACCCAAGTTTTAGAAATTTATGTTTTTTCCCTCATCAAATTTGAAAGTTTGTTAAGAATTTTGTCCATGAATTTATGTCTTTGTTCCTCACATAAGCTTCTTACTAATATTTTGTGTTGATTTCATAAGCTTCACGTCCTGTTGTTGTTCCTTTATTTATTTATTCTGTTCAGTAAATTGTACTTATATATAGACTTTTTTTTTAGATCTAAAGAAAAGTAAAGAAAATGTTCGATGGAATGGAATCTATCCTATATGGGCTTACCATAGGACCCCGAAGAAATGATTGCCACAATGAGATCAGCAGATGAATAACCCGTGAAGGGATAACAAGGTTCTTTGTCCTCAGTAACTTGGTGGAGATAATCCACCATTTTCTTGTCGTCTGAGGGATGTCGCCATTTAGCAGCAAATGGGTTATAGGTTTCCCCAAGGTGAGGCAAATCTGAGTTCTTCTCCACCATTGCTTTGGCAGCCCCCACATTTGCAGCTAAGGCCACGTGATGAAGAGCAGTGCAGCCATGTGTGTCTCTGTCTTCAAGCTGCTTCTTACTTAGTTTCTTGACCATTTCCACCACAAACTCTGACTGGCCACAGCTCGCCGCCACATGAAGGGCAGTACTCATGCCCAGGTTGGAGATTTTTCTTGTCTTGGCCTTTCTGTCAATATCAAAGATGGCTTTAGCGTCTTTCCAATTCCCTTCCATTGCAGCTCTGTATAGTTTAGGCTGATTGGTTGACTCAGCTTTATCCTTTTGCTGATCGTATAATTCTACCATTTTGGCTGCTAGCAGATTCGGAGGAATTCAGAAGGGACTCTTAATTGAAAAAAAAAATAGTGATCTTATCAAATTAAATATTATCAATACATTCTCTTATCATACAGTTTCCATCAATAATAGTACTAACTAATAAAGTCCAAAATAGTTTGTTATTCTTATTATTGTCATTGTTTTTAAACCTTCATAACACAGCATAACTTCTAAGTTTAACCATCAGATTTCTAATTATACTAGCATTCATTAAGGATTTGTTGCAAATACAAGAAGCCCTAAATTTCACCGCGGATATGAAACTCCCTAAAAAGTAATACAAATACTAGCACACTATTTTATTACTCTTAAAAACTTATACAAAAATAAGGTTTGAATACTTATAACTAAAATGATTGGTAGGCCGGCTTAATCAGGGCTGAGCCCATATTTCTCCAACGCTAGATGCTTAGAGATTTGTGTAGTTTGAATTTTCTGAATTGAGTGGACAGGTCGAGTTCGGATTGATCTAACCTAATTTGTTGACTATAGAGTAGCTGGTCTAAAGAAGATTTTGAAAATTTTTTATTTTATTCACCACACTAATAATGCACAAGATTTATGTGATACATACATACATACATATATAGCCTAGGAAGTGAAGAGTTCTATTTTGTTTTCTTTTTTTGTTTTTTGGGTACTGAAAAGTGTAGGAGGCAAAGATCACTACAATGTCAGAGCTGATAATTAGCTTCTAATCTGTAATTTTTAAAACCATGTTTGAAAAGCATCGGCTACAATATGATTTAGTACGAGAAACCAAGATCACAGGGTTATGAATCCAGTGCAGCGAAGATTCAAACCAAAACTTTCCAATCTACCCAAATCAACTACGAAAGAGAACATTAACATAAAGCTATATAAAGTATTATAAATTAATATACCAGAAAAGCACAAAATGATTAATTCTTTCCACTGTCCATATTTTTTCTGCTTCTCAGAAATCTAAGCACATCTTCTTTGGTCACAGTCTCCACATGCGTCTCTACCTTGCTCACTATCTCACTTCCTGCGATAGCTTAAAGGGAATTAGCTCTATACGCACTACAACAAAAATGGCTTTTCTTGATATGCCTACAAGGACACTTGTTGGTTTGTGTTATTATAGTACTTTTATTATGACACTTATTATCAACTCAATAATGTATACATTAATTTTTTTTTATTTTATCTGATATAAGAATAATAATTTGCCTTTAGACTACCTATTATGATACTTGAGAAAATATGAGATATACCAAAAAAAGAAGGAAAGGCACAAAACAACATCGTAGTGAATTGGCGGAAGATTCATTTGCTTAAAACTTTCATTTTGCCGGCCAAAACACTTAGTCAAATTTTGCTTCTTCTTATCTCTCTCACAAGAAACACTCTCTCCGCAACAAACTATCCTCTGCAAATTATCTCGAACGCCAAAACACTTGAAGTTTTTTTTTGCCAAATCTCCCTGCAAACAAACTTTCCTTACTTTTCCATTGAAGGTATGTAATTGCATGGTAATTTTTTTTTTTTTTGTGAGCAATTAGATAATGCTTTTGCTAAATGTCACCGTAAAGAAGTTTTCCATTCTTCAAGTTGTTCCCTTTTTTTCTTGAGATTTTATTGGACATTATTAGCTATTCTTGAAACTGTGTACTGTATTGTGTTGAATTGTGAGGGTTAAGTTTTAAAGTTTGCCCTAAATTGATTACATTTATAATTAGTCCCATCTGTTTGAGATTGAAATGGATGTAGTAATAGTATATGATTTGAGTGCATTTGTTGTTCAGCTTTATTCCTCTCGGTTGTCTACTTGATTCGTGCGACTATTTTGTTACGGATTTGTTGCCCATAACCTGTTTGATAAAATGTCAAGTAGATAACCGAGAAACTGGTGAATCTTAGAAAAGTGATTACAGATAAATCTCATGTCACCAGATATTTCATGTGAAAGAGTCTTACAAGGATACATGTTGATAGGCCAGTGAAAGAGAGAACCTAGTTTATTCAATTTGAATTAATGCACTTGATTTAATAGAAGCATCATTGAGTCTCTTGCATCCGTATGACCCGATTAGGGTTTATGACCAAGCATACACCCTTCCACAGCTAGCTAGAGAGGCAGTCAGGATGGACAAACTAGGTTTTCCTTCTCTTAGACTTATTAAAGGACTGTCTGTGTGACCGGCCTATGCTCAATTTGTAGGTTTGTGTTACGGGCAATAAAATAAAAGGGGTCTTTACCTCAAAAAAAAAAACTGAAGCATCTTTGCTAACTGCTACTCGAATTGAGCACTGTTGTCTTTACAGATTTCTTTTAATTCCTGCTTAAGAGGAAAAAAAAAAAGTAACAACCAGTTCTTAATTGTGATATATGGTAGTGTTTGAAAGAAGTGACAGTAAAGTCTTGCGCCTTTTGCCCCAAAAAAAAAAAGATTTGCAGATATTTGATCCCTCATTTGCCGACAGACTCTTATCTTTATTTCAGTTTTATTTCATTATTCGCATGTAGATATCTAGCTGTGTCCCATCTAACTACATGGCACGGCAATTTGACATCAATGAGAGGATGAGGGGGGCATTCTTATTGATTGGCTGATAGAGGTAAAGAAATAATTTCACATTACTTTGGCATTCCTACAAATTCTGAACTGTCAGAAGTAAGAAAAAGGTTGCGGCTAACACTGTAGTTCTGAATGTACATGTGCATTACAAGTTTGAACTGATGGATGAGACCTTGTATTTAACTTTCAATCTAATAGATAGGTTCTTAAAAACAGTCTCTGTGGTACGCAAGAAACTTCAACTTGTTGGAGTGACAGCAATGCTTCTGGCTTGTAAGTATGAAGAAGTCTCTGTTCCTGTCGTTGAAGACCTCATATTGATTTCTGACAGGGCTTACTCCAGAAATGACATGCTTGAGATAGTAGATTTGTTATGACATCTATTGTCTATGAGTTGATCTTTGATATATGAAGGTTTCCTTTGTCATATAACTAAAATTGAACTGTGACTTGCTGCAGGAGAGCTTAATGATCAATACCTTGCAGTTTAATCTTTTAGTGCCTACTCCTTATGTCTTCATGAGGCGCTTTCTTAAAGCTGCTCAATCTAATAAAAAGGTATTGTTTCGTATTTAGTGTATGTGAATTTTTTGCACTATCTTGATCTGCCTAATAACTGACAATAATCTTCTTATGACTAGTTGGAGCTTCTGTCCTTCTTTATCGTTAAGCTGTGCCTCTTCGAGTATGAAATGCTTAGGTTCCCCCCGTCTCTCTTAGCAGCAGCAGCAATCTTTACTGCACAATGCTCTGTCAATGGGTTCAAGAAGTGGACTAAGATATGCGAGAGACATACAAACTACACTGAAGATTAGCTTTTGTAAGTGGTTCCTTATGCTTTTCACACATTAATGAATTTTTTCATAAAAGGTAATGGTGGCTTTTGTATTATGTATACTTTATAAAAAATTTATTGTGAATTTATGTTAATTTTCTTTTTCCTAATTATGTTTCAGAAAAGGTTTGTTTTGCCTATGGGACTGGAAGCTTGGACCTTAAGATCTATTGGCAAAAAATGGAGAAGCTGGAAGGCAGATTTAAAGGCTACATATTTTGATCCTACTGTGCCAAATGCTGAAGCTCGGTTTCAAAAGGATGTAAGGGTTCAGGAAGAGCAATGGATAAAATTTTGGACTTATTGGAAAAGTGAAGAAGCGAAGGTACAAATCAGCTACAACATTCTTAATAAAATTGTGTTTATTCAATGCTGTAATCTTGGTTATGATTTTGAAATTTAGAAACTAAGTGAGAGGAACAAGAAAGCTAGAGGGGAAAAGAAGATGAACCACACAACCGGAAAAAAGTCATTTGCTCATCTTCGGAACCACATTGGATGAGGTCGGGGGACAAGCTCTTGGACCAAACTAGTATGAAATACAGATACAAGTTGCAATGAGTCCAAGTGACCAATTGATTAGACCGTATGATTTGCAACAAACAATTCAAGATGCACTTGGTGCACCAATTGCTTGGCCTTGTCATTTGGTAATATATGCACTTACTTACATTGTGGCTTTTATGGAATTTTATTGCTAGCTAGGATGATCTAATGATCCCAACAAACTTTGTGCACAGGTGAACCAGCTGAAGATTGATGGGGTATTCGTGGTCATGACTGAAGGTTCTCATTTCATTGGAAAGTTTGGAAGCTACTGCAAGTTCTTTCTACTTGTTAGGGAAGAGAATCTTTTAGTTTGTGCACAAGAGAATCTTTCAAGTTTGTCCTTGTTAGGGATTTGCTATTGACAACAGGTATTTTGGGAGGAAAACATCTAGTCACAGTATTATGAGTGACCAACTAGTATTTATAGGAGTACAAACCTAACAAACTATTTACAAGAAAACCCTTACTAATTTATTATCTACAAGAATACTTATATTCTCTTGACACTCCCCCTCAAGTTGGAGCATATATATCATAAGCACCCAACTTGTTACAAATGTATTTCACCCTAGAGCCCTCTAAACTCTTGGTAAACACATCAGTCAATTGATCTACAGACGGTACATGAGATGTCTTGATGACCCCGTCAAGCAATTTCTCTCGAATGAAATGACAATCAACTTCAATATGTTTTGTCTTTTCATGAAACACTGGATTAGACGCAATATGAACAGCCGCCTGATTATCACACACTAAATTCATAGGCTGTTTATGCTCAAACCCAAGTTCCAGTAACATGCTCTTCAACCAAACCAACTCACACACAGTGTGAGCCATAGCGCGGTATTCAGATTCTGCACTTGATCTGGATACAACTGTTTGCTTCTTACTCTTCCACGACACTAAATTACCACCAACAAACACACAATATCCTGTAGTCGATCTTCGATCTGAGGCAGAACCAGCCCAATCTGCATCACTATATCCTTCAATATCAGTGTGTCCATGATTTTGATACAGCAACCCTTTTCCAGGAGCACTCTTAAGATACCTGAGAATCCGTATAACAGCATCCCAATGACTAGTACGAGGGGTATCAAGAAATTGACTCACAACACTCACTGCAAACGAAATGTCAGGTCTCGTTACAGTGAGATAATTTAATTTACCCATAAGTCTTCGATATTGCTTAGGATCATCAAGTAATGCACCTTGATCTCCTGCTAATTTCACATTGGGATCCATAGGAGTATCCACAGGTCGACAACCTAACATCCCAACTTCACTCAACATATCGAGTACATATTTTCTTTGACATAAATAAATCCCATATTTAGACCGAGCTACCTCAATACCCAGAAAATACTGTAGATGACCTAAATCCTTTGTCTGAAAGTTTGCCTGCAGATTGGATTTAAGTTTCTGGATCCCCACAACATCATCACCTGTAATCACAATGTCATCCATATAAATAACTAATAAAATTTTACCAGCATTAGAATACCGATAAAATACAGAGTGATCTACTCCACATCTTGTCAGACCGAACTCCATGACAACACTACTAAACCGGCCAAACCAAGCCCTCGGAGACTGTTTCAATCCATATAAGGATTTTTTCAAACGACAAACCAACCGCGGATTCTCCCCCTGAACAACAAATCCAGGAGGTTGTTCCATATATACCTCTTCTTTCAAATCTCCATGCAGAAATGCATTTTTCACATCCAACTGATGCAATGGCCAATTATAAGTTGCTGCCAAAGAGATAAGAAGACGAACAGAGGTAATCTTTGCAACAGGAGAAAAAATTTCTAAGTAATCTACTCCATACACCTGAGTAAATCCTCTAGCTACCAGCCGAGCCTTCAATCTATCAATAGAACCATTAGGCTGCACTTTTATAGTGTACACCCATTTACAACCAACAACAGGCTTACCTGAAGGACGAGGGACAAGATCCCAAGTACCATTTTGTTCCAAAGCAGACATCTCTTCTTGCATAGCTAATCTCTAACCAGGATGATTAAGAGCATAGGTAATAGACTTAGGAATGGAGATAGAATCAAGGGAAGCAACAAAAGAAGAATATGACATAGAGAGACGAGAATAAGAAATAAAATTAGAAATAGGATGGGAAGTACAATGTCTCTTACCTTTGCGTAAAGCAATAGGAAGATCTAACTCAGATGAGGGCGTCATATCTGGATTGGAAGATTGAGAGTTAATTGGTGAAGTGCGTGGCATATCAGGAACTTTTTCAACCATGGAACGACGAGAGTAAACTTGAAGATGAGGATGAGATAATCGAGCTATGGAATCTGGTGGACTAGATAACTCAGGTAATAAAGGGGAAGGGACTGGTAAAACAGGAGAGGAAAAAAGGGACACTGGTCTAACTCACAAGACATACTTTGTTTGATAAAATACGGAGTGGATTCAAAGAAAGTAACATCAGCACAAGTAAAAAATCGATTTAAAACTGGACTGTAACATCTATACCCTTTTTGCGCTCGTGCATATCCTAAGAAAATACATTTAATAGCACGAGAATGTAATTTATCCATCCCGGGAGCAAGCTGATGAACAAAACACACACATCCAAAAATACGAGGAGGCAATTTAAACACAGGTTCATAAGGAAAAAGAATGGAGTGAGGTAATTGACCTTCAAGAATATTAGATGGCATGCGATTAATAAATAACATGCAGTTAGAACTGCATCACTCCAAAATTGTTTGGGCACATTCATGTGCAACAATAGTGTTCGAGCAATTTCGATTAAATGTCCAATTTTCCTTTCAGCAACTCCATTCTGTTGTGGAGTGTGAGGACAAGAGGACTGATGAATAATACCAGATTTAGTCATAAATGTATTAAAAGGAGTGAAAAAATATTCTTTCGCATTATC
Organism: Coffea eugenioides; assembly: GCF_003713205.1. NCBI lineage: Eukaryota > Viridiplantae > Streptophyta > Magnoliopsida > Gentianales > Rubiaceae > Coffea > Coffea eugenioides. The sequence continues at coordinate 8,836,533 of NC_040044.1, forward strand.
ACTGCGAAGTGTACGTACAGGCACACCAAATTGATTCTTTATTTCTGTAACAAATGCACAAAAAATGGAATATAATTCTGAACGATCTTTCATTAAATAAAGCCATGTAACTCTGGAAAAATCATCAACAAAGACTACAAAATATTTAAAACCTAACTTTGAAGTGACTCGACTAGGACCCCAAACATCAGAATGAACTAACAAAAAGGGTTCAGAAACCCGTTTATTGACTTTAGGAGCAAAAGAAACACGATGATGCTTTCCTAACTGACAAGACTCACATTCTAACGAAGATAATTAATTCAAAGTAGGAACCAACTTTTTCAAATTTTGTAAAGACGGATGACCTAAACGACAGTGAATTTCAAGAGGAGAAACAGTAGCAGGACATGCTATCGGACCATTGAAGTTGAGAAAGTAAAGACCATTATGCTCATGCCCTCCACCAATCGTCCTCTTTGTCTTCAAATCCTGAATGACAACGGAATCAGGAGAAAAAGTAACTGTACACTGTAGAAATTTAGTGAGCTTACTAACAGACATTAGATTAAATGGCAAATTGGGTACGTAAAGAACAGAAGACAGCGGAAGTGATGGATTAATTTCTACAGTGCCTAGTCCTTTAACTTTAGTGGTAGATCCATCAGCTAAAGTAACATGAGGAAAGGGAGTAGACTCTTGAAAATTAGAAAAAATTTTAGAGGTACCTGACATATGATCGGTAGCCCCGGAGTCAATAATCCATGAGTCATTACCTTTTTGTGCTAAAGAAGTAGAGGGAAGAGATGCGTGACTTGTAGCTTGATACTGTAAGAATTTAACATAATCTTTCTCGGATATAGTAACAGTTTTCTGGGACCCATGTGCTGAAGAACTTGATTCAACTTGATCAGTGGTAACCCCATTAGCAAAACTTTCAACCATAGCGAATAGCACTTCAAACAAAACAGCAATCAAAATTCGCTATGAACAGTGCGCGTGAACAGTGCGCGCGAATAGTACCGGGTGAACAATGCGTGATGAACAGTACGCGTGAACAGTTTGCGTGAACAGTATCGCGTCAAGACTTTTGCTAGATGTTTAACCCTAACCCTAGGACTTTTGCTCTGATACCATGACAACAGGTATTTTGGGAGGAAAACATCTAGTCACAGTATTATGAGTGATCAACTAGTATTTATAGAAGTACAAACCTAACAAACTATTTACAAGAATACCCTTACTAATTTATTATCTACAAGAATACTTATATTCTCTTGACAGTTATGTTAGTACTTGTTCCTGACTTTTAGTTCAACAAAGTATATTTGAGCATTGACTTTTGCTTTTAGATTACTATATGCCTGCTGTTCTTTAGGATAATTTTACTAGTCTATTGGATTTCTGATTGACGGAATGTATGGCAGGGAGCACTACCTGCAGGTTGTTTCTCTATCAAAGAAAAAAAATATTCCTGGCAGTTAAAAGTGTCAGCCTAGAATTCGATATCCTAATGTTGTACTATAGCTATCCTGACACTTTCGATTATCAAGAAAAGAAATTTTTGTTGGCAAATGGGATGCTATAACAGCATAGTTTTCCTGACACATTTAGATGTTACGAGCCTATCCCCACATTGGAAGGGACGACACTCGTCCGAGGTGTGAGGAAAGGTAAAGTGTCAGGTTAAATTATTTATACGAACACTTTTAAATGCCGTTAAAGGTTATTTTGTTGTAGTGATGTCACATTAGTAAACTCGTCCTAAAAGTCCCAATCTAAGCCAATACCAGTTTGGACACTCAAATTAACAAAAAAAAAGGCCTTCATTATGATGATGATGCTCAATTGAACATTTCCATTGGATCAAAATCCAATAGTTAAGTTCATCATATCCACGTTTCATAGCCAAGTGTTGCAGTCAAATAATTCAATCTGGATAACTCAAACATGTGAAACTCAATTGAACATTTCTAGTAGTGGTCGAGGCATTTGCAGCTTTGTAGCAGTTAAAATTTTCCAGAAGAAGCTAGAGCCACCATCAAAGCTTTCAAACAAAACCTAAAGTCACATGCAACAAATGATATGGTACGTACAAGACTGTCGCAATACCTTAGCAACACTATCGACCAACATAAAAGCAAATTCTCGTGAAAGAATTGACATCAGACATTGTAATTTTGGATCAACTTACAAACCAAAATCTATGGTGAGCAAATAGCATCATCATCATAATGAAGGATTTTTCTTTTCTTTTTTTTTTAAAAAAAACATTTGAGCGTCCAAACTGGTATTGGCTAGACTGGGACTTTGTAAGTAGACTAAATCATGATAAAGTGGTCTTTGTCAAAACAAGTTTTCTAGAGAAAAGTAGAAATACGAAAACGTATGCTTGATGAGAAGAGCAGCAGCTTGCTTGACTGCCTTAGACGTTCCTCTAAAATAAATGGAAAAAAAAAAACTAATGATCCCCAAAATAACCATTATGACTACATTATTGCAAAGTTAAGGAAGCCAAAAAGGGAATCCTATTTTGATCATTATGGTTTTGTCATAAAAGTAGCAATCTTTGGTTTTGGTGTATGATTCCTCTATATCATTTTGTGTACCTATTGTACGAACCAAAATTTTAGGATTCTAATAAGAATAATCAATGCGTGTAGAGTTATAAAATTGAAGGGATAAAACAATCGCTTGAAATATATGTGAAAAAAAGAAAACAATCAACTTAGAATATTATTGAAATCTCAAACACTTAAAAAAATTACACCACAATAGAAAACTTGACAAACTCTTCCAAAATCTTTCTACAAAGCATCCAAAATAATGTTTTATTTATACTCTACCAAACTTGTTGGAAAAGAAATCACTTACATAAGAAATTAAACACAAATTCCTAAATCACACAACTACTAAAAATCTAACTCCAATAAAACTAATAAATAAATACTTCTATGCTTGGTTTTGTTTGCCAACATATATGTCATTCTTGTTTCAGGCCTTTCAACGGAGGGTCCCAGAAGGGTAAGGTCCCCAATCTGGTGGCGTTATCATAGTCCTGAGGACCATGATCTGGTAATCCAGGAATGACCAATCCTATCAACCTAGAAATGATCACAGACGACCCTTCTCTATACTCCATTCCTCTCGTGAAAGGGATAATGAAGCTCCTAATCAGCTCGTAAACGGCATTCAAATGCTTGGGTATAAACGACAGCAGTGAAAAGTAGTTCTTGTTTGGTTCTTCGTCTAGAATCTGTTTCGGTTTTAGTTCCAAAATAAGAGAAAAAGAATTATAAGATCACTCCCATAAAATAATACAAGGAAAAAAAATACTGGGGAATAGATAAAGAAAGGAATAAAGTTTTTTTTTTACCTGCCCTCGGTAGCGGCTGTTGAAGTATAAACAAAGGCCAAAGTGCTTGAACATGAGGGTTTTGTCATCAAACGGTACTCTTGGAACTATATCATTGTTGTAGACATATCTGCAATAGTTTACACCATAAAATCTAAGCTTGTCCTTCATAAACTCCCCAAATTGCTCATCTCCAACTCTAGGCTGCCCGAAAGTGTACACTCCTTCCATTCTTTCCAATAGCTCATTTTCTTCATGTAAAATCAGTATGGCAGGAAACAAAATTGCCAACGCCCCTCCTAAGCTGTGTCCAGTTACCACGAATTTTGCATTCTGATTTTCCCTCAATCTATTTCTCAAAATTTCCCTTATTGTGTAATAGGCATAGTCTTTTCCACCTGAGCCTTGCTCAATTTTCTTTGGCCAACCCTTTCGTTTTTGTAAGCCTAAGGCTTTCATAAATCCAGCATGAATCTTACCCACTCCTTGGATATCATACCACGAAATATCCAAATCCGTACGCCAATCATCAGCTTCAAACGGTTGTGTCCCTCGAAATGCCACCTCAATCAGGTTAGAATCAGCACTAGTTATCTTGTCTTCGAAAATGATGGCTTGTGTTGTGTATGATTCCTCATAATCTGAATGGAATGGGTAGACAAGTTGTAAATTGTAAATCAAACTTCAGAATTGCATTACTTTGCTAAAAGAGTTATTCGTTTACTTTCAATAATTTCTCAACTCTTGACTAACAATATTGTCCTGAATATTTTGGCTTTCCATGAAAACGTAAATGCATGCATCAGCTTAAAACCAGGAAAAACCTTGGAACTTTCACTAAAAAATTCCAAGTTCAGGGAACAAAAGACTGAGTAGAGAATTTGAAGTCCAACTTGTCTAAATTCATTAGTTTCCTTCATATATAGTCAGCTTTTGCATTTTTCTTATATCAAACAAAATATATAGGTTGTATTTTCCGATAACCAGGAAACTTGTTAATGTGCATTTTGACATGTTAAAGTATGGCCATCATTCATGTTAATTTGCAACTTAATTATACGCATTATCACCACTACACTAAGAGACCAAAATGGTCAGCAACAATGAGTGGCAAGAAATGGTTGTCTTTTGACAAGAAAAAGAAATGAGTAAAATTTCACATAAAGAGGAGAACGGAGCCACTGACCATTCCAAAAGTTGAAGGAGCCCAAGAATTCCATCTGCAAGAGTAGAATTGGAAAAAAGAAAAAAAAAAGACTTGAAACTTGTTCCAGGCAATATAACATGAAACTTGCATTGCACGTCCTGAAATTACATATAAATTACCTGCCAGTGATCTGTGACCACAGTTCTGGCGAAGGCTTCATTTTCATAGGCTAATTTAGCGGCCATTATAGACAAGGCCGCACCATACCTCTCGTCATTAGCTTTGATCCTTCCGTCTAAATCCACTCGCGTGTCCACATTCGCAACTAGCGACCTAAAATTTGCAGCCGACCTGTCTGGCTTTACTACATTTCCTGCAATTAAAGCATACACAAGGCCATACAGTTACCGTATTATTTGGCTCGTTGCATGAAATAAACAACGATCTCCATGAAACATATACAAGATTTCAATGGCCGCTATGATCATTCTTTTCTCTAGCTAATCAAAAGTTGCCTTCCACATTTTATTGATCTATGTCAAATAGACTACGATTTGACACCAAAAATTGGTGCCTAATCCAGTTTCCCTGTGTTGCATAATAATATGCTTTTGCATGCATGCATGCAGCAATGAATTTACGCCTATGATTTTTCCGGCGAGGTAATGTATATGAATTAATGGAACATCCAACATAAATAAAACAGAAATTCAAACAAACCCGTAAGAAAATGCAGTAAAAGTCCGCCAAAGCCACCATTGCTGGATGGATAATTCAGCAACAGCTCCAGAGTAGATCCTAGGCCAGCCAAAGGTTTTTTCAACTGAAGGAGGAGCATCTGAGCCACGACAGACACAAAAACTACCCATCGGCGGCGGAGGCCTCTTAGGCTGTCTGCCTCCGGGGCATCAAAGAAGTCTCTTTTATATAATTCGCGTGAATAGAAGATGCGAAGGAGGTCGCTAAAACCAGCTTCTTTTGGATTGAGCAGCAAATAATCTTTACAGAATCTTCTTCGGAGGCCATATCTAGCTTAGAAGCAATGGTACTCATTGGGTAGATAGATATGTTGTTGCGTCAAAGTCTCAAGGGTCAACTGATTTATAGTTCAAACTATAGCTATGTGATAAAATTTCTATTGCTGGGTAGATGGTTAAACGATGTGGTGTTTTCTTGAATGAGAACCATTGCCCTGGATATATATGTATTTATAGCCGAGTAAGATCATTAGCAGTCGTCGCAGTTTGAATTTGTCAAAAAGATGGGATTCCACAGATGGGTTAAAAATGATGTAGATGAAAAGGGGAGAAGGGCAATGTAACTGAAGAAAAATAGTGCTTAGATTGGGGTATAGGGAAGACGACATCTTCAGAGAGGAGACAAATCGTCACAATCACGGTCAACTGATTGTTCAAAGTGTAAAGAAGAAAAATAAACCTTAACCCTAAGCCCAAAACAATATGAACAAGTCAGAATTTGCGATCGCCTAAACGATGTTTCTTCGTAATCACTTATTTGGTCATGCGCATAACCCAGGTTGAACAATCTGATAACGACTAGTCAGCAGACTTTTGCTATAATCCTTTTGCTGCTTAGCCAACCGTTTTTTTTTTTTTTTTCTTTAAGGAATTGACTGAAATAGTACTTATTAGGAAAGGACCAACTTTGACTTGTTTATCTCACACGTAGAAAAATATCGAAAACTTGAATAAACTTTTTCTTTTAAATTCAAAATTGCGAAAATCTACAGTCATGAGAAAAAAAAATTCAAACTTGAATGAAAAAAAATTTTCACAAAATTTGTACTTTTATTAATCATGAGAAAATCAACTTTACAAAGGGAATCTTCCCCTGTTAAATCAACAGTCATCTCTAATGATCTAAAGAATCATTTTACACATCCTAAGATGCACAGCAATACAAAAAGAATTTCTGTAAAGTAACTCAACCACACAGCCAATCCGGATGTAATCCCCATTCCAACATCAGCTGCCAATTTTCTTGAGTTCATGGAACCTTTGGCCAAGATATGACAGATAGCTGAATAGCCTTGACCATGTGTACTTGTTGAACACCCAATTCTTTGGGCTAAGTAGAAAAAAAAAAATCTTCGGGCTGGGTGAAATTGCTTGCTAAGCTTTAGATACAGGGGGAAATGAAATGTATGGTTTCACGAACTTTCTTGGGCAAAATTTTTGGGCAAAAAATTTCTCAAGCAACTTTTTGTACATTAACTCAACATCAGCTGCCAATTTTCCTGAGTTCGTGATAAATACATCTATTTTTCCTATAGCATTAAAAAAACTGCACTTACCCCCATGACGAGTAATGATTTTCATAAAGTAATCTACTTTTATATGCTAAAATACAAGTCTTCTCATATCTAGTTGATGTCTAAGTTTTTTAGCATCCCTTTTTCTTGAATTCTCGTATTTCATCTGCTAATGGACGTAATTAGCAGATTTGTGCTCAATTGAGAAAAGTAATCATTTGCGTAGTTTAATTATTTTGGACCCATATTTCCTTCATTTGTTAGTTGCTAGTGGGCCTAATATGTTGTAGCCCTTCTAAATCCAGACAAATTTTGTTTATGTTACTTTCTTTTTTTAAAAATCAAAAGCAGAATAAAGGAAAAAACAAACATTTTAGCTACCATTCTTGTGAAAGAAGTTTTTTTTCCTTTTCTTTTTCTGTAAAGTCTTAAGACGGGAGATTGATTAGTTTTTCTTTTCCCTTTTCTGCAGTAATCTTATGACAGAAGCTTGATTAATCAAAAGCGTAAGGACTAGACTATCACAGATTTCTTTGAGTAAAACAATAGAGATAAATATATACATATATATATATATATATATTCTAAACTCGGTATCCCCGAAATAGACCTCTGTTTGATTTTGCATTGTGTTGCAGTTGATATCAATCAACCAATGACCTCCTATTGTGTCTTGCAGCAAAGCTAAGGGAGACTATTGACTGAAATCTAACGATATAACAAAAAACGAAATTTTTTGGGGCAAATTTGATACATAATCTATAGTATTTTTCAGCAGCATCAATCTTTTTTTGAATCTGGTAGCAGAGGAGAATAGGCTAAGGAAGCTAAAGTCCCCAGTCGGGTTAGATTAACATAATCTTGAGGACCATGGTTTGATAATCCAGGATTTATCAAACCTACAGCCCGGAAAAATATGCCAAACCACCCTTCTCAAAACTGTAAACTCCTTCCATTCTATCCAACAGCCATTCCAACTCATGCAAACCCGTGAGCCAATCATCTGCATCAAATGGACTCGTCACTCGAAATGCAACCACAATGAGATCCGGATCAACTTTCTTGTCTTGGAACATGATGGCCTGTGTTGTGTAAAATTCCTCGTAGTCTGAGTAAAAAAGTAGGGAAAAGTTAGGAATGGAAAATAAAAATAAAAATAAAAATCTAGGGAGCAATTTATTTTCCTAAAACATGTTGTTTGGTTAAATAAGAAACATGACCTAAGAATTTTGCATTTGATTTCTTTAATTCCTGGGTCAAGCGCTTACCAACTTATAGAATGACTAAGTAATCAGCTCACCCTCATTTCATTGTCCGTGGTATATGGTAATTTTAAAGTTTATATAAAGTTCTTTTCAAAAAAAGTTTAATTTTCGTAAAGAAACTAATGAATAATAATTGTCATTTTCATGGGACAATACATAGCATTTCTCAAGGTGAGATGACTCACCCGGCCCCCACCCCTAAGCCCTCCAAAGGAATTGGATAATCATTTAGAAATCAAGGTGATCTACTGCCATCAACCTCCACCCTCTAAGCCACCTACTGTTTGCTGATAATTATATATATAGTAGGACAATTTTGCGGCCATTACAGATAAGGCTGCACCATACCTCTCGTCATTTGCTCCAATTCTGCTGTCTAAGTCCCATCTTGTGTGCAGACAACTTGTCTGGCCTCACCACCTTTCCAGCAAGCAATTAGAATACATTTTGATTATCTCACATCAATTTTAACTAAACTAAGCAATTCCTTCAATTAGGCATACTGTGTCATATAATCTTTCAAATAGGACCATCGTATTCCCCTTAAGCTGACTGTTTCTTTCAATCTTCTTATTGTCTAAATCTTTAATTGTTTCAAACGTGATACAGACCTATCCACTGAATAGAAGATAGCTACTAATCAAAGGAAGTGGATGAATACCATCGTTTACAAGATATGACATAGTTTATTTCAACAAGACTTCTAACTCATGAACCGACGAAATTGTCCCCCCTATTCGCATAGCGAAATTGGTAGTTGTCCGAATTTGAATTTGCATAAAAAACTCGTAGTCTATTTGACCCAATAAATAATTGTTCTCCAAATTGTTCACATGGGGTATGGGTTATATAATATTAGAAGAGATTAAGTTTGGATTAATTAATCTTCTCAACCGTGACCGGGCACGATATGGATTGTGGATCTTGTCTGAACACGATTAACCTAATTTCTGGGATATTATTTATTTTGGACATGTTAAGTAGGATCTGTTTAATACGTACAAGTTTGAATCTGCCATGAGAGACACAAAATCTTTTTTCATTTTTTTTTAACAAAAATCCTCTTTTGTTTTCTGGTGTAGTGTCCTTGCAGTTCTTAGTTGTCCAGGGATATGTATGTCAACAACAATGTGCTGCAGGCTAGTGGGGGTTTTGTCTTCTTTTGATTATGTGGAATACTTAATTGAATTATCAAACTATGACAAATACCCGAAGCTTGTTTCTCAAAAGTGGATTTTTTTTTTTTGAAAATTCAATAGATTAACTTCACCAAATGGAAACGAACTTTAATACACTTGAGGTAATGTCCAATTTCCAGGAATTTCTAGGCTTTACGTGCCCACACGGAAGGAAAAGATCAAGAATATAATTAAGGGCTTGCCCCACTTGCACCTCTGGATGAATGTTGGGCTTGTTTTCTTGTTTTCTATACTTATTATGGATTCTAAGCAAAATAATTGAGGGGTTGAGCTGCATTGGTGTCATTTCAATTATTCTGGAATCCAAACAAGTTTATTGTAATAAGCGACAATTGAGATACTCTTTAAAATTAACTTTTGCTAAATATTAATGGCATTCCAGTGATCTTTTAACCATGTAAATTAGGTTTAGAAACACACGTACACACACACACATATATATATGTGTGTGTGTGTGTGTGTGTGTGAATTTACAACCATATATCCTTTCTATAAATTGTAAGATAACAAAAAAAGAGTAAAAAACTTTGGGAGTTCTTAAACTATAATCGTTGTCCACTTTTGGTCCTGATCTATTTTTTATCTCCAACTGAGCCCTGAACAATTAAAAGTGCATAGTTTAAGGACTTCTGGACATTTATACATAAATCCAAATGGAATCGAAGGATATTCTTTTCCAGCATTAATCAAAAGCATCAAGAACTTAATCAAAAGTATTGAGGGTAGGAGTAGAAGTTCTAAGAAAAGAAAACCCTTCATTTTCCTTGAACACTTCATAAAATTTCTCCATAAAATTTCCAAATTCATTGATTTCATACTTGAGAGGGACATAAAAAATCTAATAAAATTTTGGCCACTTGGGTATGAAATCAATAAATTTTTTAGGATTTTTGTAGAGAAATTCGATGAAGAGTTCAAGGAAAATTAAGGGTTTTCTCTTTTCAAGGCTTCTACTCCTACTTTCGATACTTTTTATTAAGTTTTCAATACTTTTGATTATGGTTGGACTAAAATGCCCAAGAATTTCGGCAGAATTTATGTTTAAAATCGCCAAAATTCTATAAACTATACACTTTTAATTGTTCAAGAGATAGTCGGGGATTAAAAAATAGATCGAGAGTTAAAAAAATGGACAATCGTGACAATTTAGGAGATCTTCAAGTTTTTTACTCTAAAAAAAAGGTGATTGAAAGGGATGAGTTGAGTTGTATTAATGGAGAAAATGTAAATGAGAGATGCATAAACATAATAGAAAACCAGAGCCTCTCTATGTGTCAGATCAAACGGATTTAATCCTAATAAGTTTCTCCGCGTCATCTATAATTTGGACATCCTTAAATCATGTGTGCAACAATGGACGACATCTCACGGAGTCCTTCAAAGTATGGCATAAAAAATTCATCACCATAATTATCATGCTTTTATAGTGCTTAGGTGGCCAAGGTCGTGACTATCCCTTGACTTTGATTTTTCCGAATCCGACTGCTTTCAACAATTTTAGTGCTTAGGTCGCCAAGGTCCTGTTGTCTATAACGCAGGTTTCTCGCCAATTTCCTTAACGTAATTTTCACGAACAAAAATTAAGCTTAGACTATGAATGTGTGCATTAGCCATTTTAATTGTGCCAGTCAACAATATTTATCAACAAAATTATCACGCTTTTAAATTGGCGCTTTTTCTTTCGCCTAACACTAGAAAAGATTTAACCAATAGGGCAGTTGGCCACCACCATAATCTTTAAGTTGAGTAGAGTGGAAGGTCAAGAGTTCAAATATTATCTCCCACCACTTGTCACTATATATGGCTTACCACTTTAAGTGATTTTAATCCACCCAGGTACAGGTACGTAGTACACTCGTCTGATTCGATAGTGGTTCAGTCAATATCGATTCCTCATTGGGCCCTCCCCTTAAAATAGACTAAAGTAGGAGTAGGTATAAAGTAAATAAGCGTCGATTGATTAAAAAAAAAAGATTAGAAAAGATTTTGTGCCACTCAATCCTTTTTTTTTTTTTTTTACAAGAGAATCCGCAACTACTACTCAAAGTGTATACTGGATAAACCCCGCCCTGTGCAATAACCCGTCAATCATATGGAGGGATAAGACGCACTAAGCAAGTCCTGTGTGAAGGGTAAATGTTCCAAAAGAGGTTTGAATCCAGATTGGTAGGAAAACATAAACCAATTCTATTATCTCGACCAACTAAAGAGACAATGCCACTCAATCCTTGCACTTATATATTTCTTTTGGGCAAAAAACCTTTGCGGCCACTAAATTATTGGTCGGATAATGTTTTGGTCATCAACCTATTTTTCATCAGTGACAGGTTGTCAGCCTGTGCAATAATAAAAACCTGCTCAAACTAAAAGTAATTTCTGTAGATAGCGGTGAGCAGGGTCAAATCCACAGGGACTGGGAGTAATTGCTTCTTTCCAAATTCACAGTGACAAGGGGGTATTTTTATATCAGGGGTGACAATTTAAGCAATTCAACTAAAAATAAAATAATAAAAATAAAATAGCCAACTAGAAATTAAATAACAATTACTAAAATCAAATGAGTGATAATTAAGGATCTAGCCAAGGAATAACTTCAGCAATGGTTCACCTAATTGATCATCGATGCACAAGCAATTCCAATTATTTATTGATAAATAGGTTATAACTGCCAAACAAGCGATGACAGTCAACCCCTCCTTACTGTGTCGGTGATTAAGGTACGTCCGTTAATCACTGCTCTAATTGAGAAACAATCCTAGGTACGCCCATAGAATTTAATTCCCCAATTGCCTTACGTATTAGAGGAGCCCTATTCTAACCAAATAACGCACTACCAGGGTTATTTCAGATTAGCCCGCGTATCCCCCTGACACGAATCTAATCGTGCCAGTTGTCACTATTTCAGGACAATTAAACAATTACGAATTTAATGCCCTAATTAACAATGGGAGTGTTTGGATACAAAACTTATCTCAAATAATATTTCGCTTGGATCATAAACACATTTTCCAACCCACCTTTTTATATTCCCAACCACCTTTTTATCTCACATATATCATATCACAAAAAGTGCTACAGTAATTATTTCAAATAATACCCTATCCAAACAAACCATATAGGTTACCAAATCAATTAATTATTCGGATCCAAGACAATCAATTAATTAAATAATTATAAGCATAGCAATCAAGAAATATGCGGATACCAATAAATAAAAGAAAAAGATTAAATTAAAACGATCTCACAATTTTGAGGCGAACCAGAGCCTTTGTTGCTCCTTGACTAGAGTGAGGAGATTAGTTCATATTTGATGAACAAAATCCATGGAAAATTGCAGCAAGCCTCGCGGCCATTTTCACAGAAATTGGGAAAATGCAATTCGCTTGCGCGATGGAGGACAATGAAGCTACAGAGAAGAATTCAATGTCCCTACTCGTCCCAGACATGCGAGGGAGACAAAAGCTACAAAAAGCTAACAAGAAAAAGTCAAGTACTAAAGCTAAGCTCTCCTGCCATCCGTGAGAAAAGCAAAAAGAAATCCTAAAGGAAAAGTCAACCAAAAACTAAGCTAAGTCCCCCTAATCCTTTGCAATTTCTGGTTTTTATCTCCTGCTCCAGATATGCGGCGGCTCCCCAGGGACAGGAACCAACCCTTCTTCGCTTCAGCCGATGCCCAAAAGAAAGGGCCCAAAGATTTTTGTCTTTTCCAAAATTGCCCCTGGGGTCACTCTGTGGCTTGGACTTCTTTTCTATCAAATTGGCACTTTTTATCATATTTTCATTCTACTCCCTGAAATAGATACAAAATACCAGAAGTGAGTAAAATCCAATAATTAATCCACATCTGGTCAGGTAATAGGGGAGATTAATAATAAAATAAATGATAAAATTGCAACCTATCAATCAGTAATTGGCCACTAAACAACTTAGTTAGTAAACTTATGATCATTTAGTCGATAATTGCTCTTAATCTGTGAAATTAGCACTACACGTGGCAAAGTGCGAGGGCAAGTTTGTCTAACAACTATGTGACTCTATTTCACAAATTAACTACTAATTTCACATATTAAAAGCAATGATCAACCAAATGGTCACGAATTTACTGATCATGTTGTTTAGTGACCAGTTACTGGCGAAAAATAGTTTGATAGCTAAAACATGATTCGACTAATAGTTTAGTAGTCGTTGAGGTTTTTTACCCATTCCTTTTTATTAGAAATGAGAAACGAGTTCGGGTTTTAACTCGCATTTTCTCTTCTTTACTGTGTTGATAAAGGGCTAAGATCATATGTCCCTAAAATAATTAAGAAAGAAAAATAGGAGAGGCTTGAAGTTCCTTATTTACCTTCAATCAATATTACCTCCAATTCAAACTTGTTTGCTGATTGCCTAAATAATTACAAGGCGAATGGAAAAGGAAAAAAGAAAACACAACCTTGATCTCTATGGCCTCAATTACCGGCAAAAGGTGGGAAAATAATACGTTGGTATTAAACAGTAAAGACGGCATGTGAAAAGTGAAAAGCTCTTTTAACTCCCCTGTGTAGTACTTTGTTTTCTAAACCATTACCAAACCAAAAATTTTAGTGTGGAAAAATCTCCCTGCACGCTTTTCATCTTCAACTGTGAGGTCCAAAATTTGAAACCTAAACTTTCAATGAGAACCTTCCCCCAGTTAATTAGGCAACCTGAACTGTTAAGTTGAACTTTATTCTTCATTCTTGTTATTTAAATATATATATATATATATAAATTGTGCTTCATTGCTGCCTGCTGTTGTGGGCCCAAAACGTAACAAACCAGCGGTGTAAATTGCCTTTTGAGGGCTTTCGCTCAAATAGGTCCATCAGTCATTAGTCTGGTAAGTATATAAAACCAAACCACCGGGCTATATACATACCGTGCACGACTCTCAATTTCTTTCGTCTTGAGATGGACAGCGTATATTAACTGTTCAGGTTGCATCCCTAACATTTTCCCTTTTGGGCCTTTGCCCAATACTATCTAAACCAACACCACCTAGTTAGGCGAAGTGAATTCAAATCCAAGTCCACCTTGGAGATGAGAAGAGACGAATCAAAAAGAAGTCCCTAGATGAAGATTTCATACACGAGCATTGAGTTTTTAAATCTACATAATCTGCAACTTCGTGGTAAATCTTGATATTATCCCCTTTGTTGTTGTGTCTGCATACCAAATTAGATCAGGAAAATGATTTAAACACTCTTGTACAAGTTGAAAAACTCCATATGCTGTGGCAGTATTGCCGTGGGAAATGAAGTATTCCTGAACAGAATTGAAATCTTCCTTTAGTAACTGCTTGCAGACAAAATCTACAAGTCTTAGTGCAAGCAAGTGCCTTTGCTTTATTTCACACACCTTCCTTATTCCGGCGACAAATAGAAGGACAAGACAAGTAAGTATGCACAAGATTTACGTTTGCATTGAAATGAAGTGTATTTGAAAACCTTATTTACAGAATAATGGTGTAGTGTTTTTCTTGAAGTACTTTGAGTAACATGTTGGAAAAGTAAAAAGTTGTTTGGAAAACCCAAATTAGTGGTAAAAGAACTAATACCATTTACTGTTTCATTGTTTTCCCCAATGTTTTCAGAATCGGACCGGATCGGCCGGTTCAACCGGTTGGACCGCGAATCGGACATACCACCGGTCCGGTATTAAACCCAAAAGTTAATGAAAAATCGCTAGAAACCGGTTGAACCGTATGAAACCGCACGAACTGTAACCCGGCGATTTTCTAATTTTCAAACGAAAATGTCAAGAATGTAGCTACGGAAGTTCGAGCTTCGGTCTCAAGGTTCCCATACGGCACTCTTCACCACTAGACCACAACTCATTTTGTTGAGAGTTCTGCTTAACTTGACTAAAATATAGATTAAAAAAATCAAATCCTAACATTAAAAAAAGAAACAGCCGACGCACTTTTCTTTCAAGTTTCAATCTATCACTTTCTCGGCTTCAAGCGGCCAATGGCTCCAGTTCTCCTCTTGAATTTTTTTTTCAATTTTTTCTTCTTAACCCTTTCAAACCCAAATATCCACAACAAAATTTTCTCAAGCCTTCACCTTTATCACTATCATCTTTTGCAGATTGCAGACAAGTTGGAAATTTCAACTTTCACAAGATATTTAAGACTCAAGAGCTTTTCCTGTTTTCCATCATCTTGGTAAGTTTACTTTTTCCTTTTTCAAGGTTTTTGTTTTCTATATTATTATCTTTAGCCGATTTTTTTTTTGCATTTTCTTCTTTTTTTTCCCCAATTTTCATCTGTTTCCCCTAATTTTTGTTTTATTTTTATTTCATTAATTAAGGATGAAATTATGAATCATTAATTAATTTGCAATCATATTTGGAGAAGCTATTTTTTTGGATGAAGTATCAAATTAAATAAATTAGACATGGATGAAGTATCAAATTAATAAATTTTGTATCAATGATTGTTCTGTTTTTTCTATGCTATTTATTGTGTTTTTATTGCTTTTTCTATGCTGAAGTAATTAGTCTACTGAATGCTCATTCATCTTGAATTTTATAGGTTTCACTAAAGCAACAAAATTAAAGACATGTTAAAGTTGATTTGTGAAAGTTGTCAAACAAATTCTTAAAACAAAAAATTGCCAAATTGGACCACATGTTTGTATGTCTTGGTAAATTCCTAAATGGTAACCTCAGGACCACATGTTTAGTAGCAATTAATTTTTTATGTGTTTAGTCGTATCTTTGTTTTTTAAAATTTTTTGATTTTTTTTTTAGTTTGAGCAATTAGATTTATATTTTTATAATAAAATTTTAATTTTTTCAGGTTAAGTTGATGAAATTGTGAAGGTGGTGTTGCTGCTTATCATGCCATTGATGGAAGTTTGTTATTCAAATGGTTTGTCTTGAATATGAGTTAGACTCTTTTATGGACTTTTTTAAGAATTGTAAAAGAATTTCAATATTTATTTTATTTATTTTTGTGTTTTTATTTGTGATAATTGGTGAACATTTGGATTATATCTATTCATATTTGTAATGAATTTATGAAAACTTGTGGTGAATTATGATATTTTAATTATGTTTATCATTACAGGTTTTATGTATAACTTTTAGGAAATTTGTTATTATCTCAACTTAAATTTAGTTATGTTGGTAAATGCATTTTAAAAACTTAAGTTATCACTAACCATGTTAAATTGTACATTAGGTGTCAAGTTCAAGTGTAGAATGAAAACCTGTGAAATACTTAACACTCAAGTTGCAAAAAAAAAAAAAAAAAAAACCAGAAAACCGGTGAACCGGCCGGTCGGACCGGTCGGACCGAGAACCGGACCCTCTCCGGTTCGCTCACCGATCCGAGTTTAAAAACATTGGTTTTCCTCCAAAACAAATTGAAGTAATAAGCAAAGATAAAGTAGACACAAAACTTTAATACCTTTATTGAACTTGCTTAGGAGTATACAGAATGAAACTGCTGCGTCTCATCAATTATTGCTTTTAGCAACAGCAGTTGGTGAATTCATATGTTCGTGTTTTGTTTCCTCCATATCAACTCTCGTACCACTAAGAGGAATGGAAATCATATATATATATATATATATATATATATAATAAAGTCGTATTCTCATACTTATCCCTTCGCGTTTTCTCTTTCCTACGTGGCTTAATGAAACAGCAAGTAGTTTCCTACGTGGCTTCCTACTTTTTTGTTTGGATGTATATCAATTCTTATTTTCTATAAGAATTCTTAATATTATATGATTCTTATTTCCTACCAGAAAAGGAACTAAAAAGTAATTCGATATAAATAAAAGAGACATAAATCTCCTCTATTAGATATATAGGAATAAATCATAATATATATTTTTTATAGTGTCCTTTTTTTATTTTTATTTTACAGCTTCATCATACATCCTTTTTATTTTAAGATAATCTACCCGTATATAGAACAACGTACAAACAATCTAGACATGGAAATTAAAGAAAGTTAACCCAAGAAAGTTTTTACAAGACTCACAGTCCCCATACATAATTGATGTACAAAGAGAAATGGCACTTCATCTGATTGAAAATTTCTGGAAAAGTCCATAAAGAAAATGTTAACCTTTTTATCATTTTAATTGTTACAATATCTAGATAAACATAACTTTTAGAATATATGTATTTATACAGGTATATGTTAAAAGTCTTGGCTAGTGATGCAACCGGTAGTGCTTGGTTTGTTATATTTGATCAAGAGGTTGAAAGAATAATAGAACACAAACTTCTTTTGTTCTTGACGAATTTAACAAGGTAAACTTATATCTAATTTTTAAAAATATTTTTAATAAAGATTAATTTTTCCTACACTGACAGTGTATACACTATCAGCATTAGATGAATAACAACTATGCAAATTTTGAATTTGAAATTCAATTTTTGCACACATGTCATGAATCCAACAATAATAGTGTATACACTGTCAGTGTAGGAAATATTTATTCTTTTAATAATAGTAGACAATCCGACACTTATCTCAACCGTTGAATATTCTAACAAAAAAAAATCTATTATGCATTTCATTTTCAGGAAGGATTTAGCAGTGAAATCATGTCATCAATTATAAATAAGATCATGTGAAAATCTTTTGTGTTCCAAATCAAGTTGAACAATTACAATCTGGAACAAGGTAGTAATAGATTTACAGTGACTAGATGGTTCCACTGTGATTTCGGGAGGGAAACGCATTTCATGCTTTCACAGGTAATGTACAATAAATTTCTCTTATATTTCACATATTATATCTCACATAATATTTTTGTCTTTAATTTTAATAAATCATTATCAGATTGGTGGAATCGACAACCAATACCAACCTGAAGTATTTTCTTCCCAGATCCCAATTAGTATAACAAATGATTCTAATCAACAACATTTCAATACACTTCATATGAATCATTCATTAGAGGGTTCAACAAAAATCACAGAGGAAGGAAATTCTCATAAAAAGATTTGCATGAGAAGGTAGATTTAATATACTATTTTACTTTCTTAAATTATAATCTTTACGTATTGTTATACACAACTTTAAATGCGATAAATCATTGTTTTCCAGTACTTAGTTATCCTGCTTTGCTATCATGCAGCGATAATGGAAAATCAATAAATGCTGATTTGCATGGACAGATCGAGAAGAATGTTCAAACAGAAGAAAAACAAAAACAAGTTTATGAAGAATAGAATATTATTTGACACTATTTACTGCACTTTTTATTTATTTTCAAGTTTTTTAATGTTATGATATTGTTGAATGATATTTTTTCTATTTTTGAATTATTATTCACTGAATTAGATGTTCAAATTTATATTATAAGAATACTTTGTATTACAATGCGTACATAGTAATATACTTAAGATAAGTTATAATAGATTATACATTAAATTTTTATTTTATATCAACATTTTTATGAAATTAACTAAATAGTTTATTATTTTTCGATGATTCCCGTTCAACGAACGGGTACAAAACTAGTTTAGAATAAGGGCAAAATACACTTTACCCCCTTGTGGTTTAGCTTTTTTTTCATATAATTCCCTTATGGTTTCAAAAACTATATAAAAATTCATCATGATTTAGATTAAAGTGTCAAAATGACGAAATTTGCATTCTATAATGGAGTCAACTAAAATGTCAAAAGTATCCCTACGTAATGTAGAAATTTATTTATTAACCACAGGGGTTATATATATTTTGAAAATCATAAAGCGGTTTTATGGTAAAACATTAAATCATAAGAGGGTTATATGATAAAATATAAAATCCTATGCAGTTAGAGTTGTTGGATCCTTAATCCAACGTTAAACTTATATGTGAATAATTATGTGTTGCAGACTGTCAAATAAGATTAAGTCCAATTAAAGTGATCAATTATGATTTGGGTTTTAATGTATCTAATAAGATGTGGATCTTTAATGCGTAGAAACTTAAGAATAATTTCTATTTCTATAATGGGTTGAAATACAAATCCAAAAGGTAATAAGAATGGTATCTATAAATAGGGTTATGGTTCTTAAATCACATGTATTCTTATTGTCGTATTTTCTAGTAGCACAAAATAACTCTTTTTTGATATCCCATCATTAGGAAAGATACTGGAGAGAAATTAAAGGGTTCTCTCAAGGAAATAGCAAATACATGTTGACCTGAAAGACTACCCCAACATCTTTAGGGATTCAAGTACTAGTTTGTTAACATGAATCCAGGTATACTTCTGTAATCTTACTATTACTTTATTTCTTAATAATCGCCATAAATATTTGAAGTTTAATAGGTGATGCTTTTCACCAAAATCTAATATAAATTACCACCTAACAAGAGGTCCAGAGTAGAATATGGTTGATTATTAGGAAATAATTTGGTTTTAAATAACTCATAGATTTCAAGTTTTTTTTAAATAGAATTATTTTTATTTTGATTGTGCGGCGGTTGACAATCTTAAATTATAGTTTTAATGTAATTTGTTTGCTTATGTTTTCGGTAAATTTGTACTACCCAATTCATTACTTTTGGTTACATATGAATTCAAGGGTTTGTCGAAATCTATAAGCATAATGCACAATCAAGTACACATATTTATTTTTTTTGTTATGATTAGTTAGCACATGATTCAAATACACATGGTTCCAGGATCAGGTTTACATGTCTTGCTTGATTGTTGAATTTTGAGAAGCTTTTGATATGTTGGCACAAGTCATGATATGTGGAACTCACATACTTTTCATGATATGAATTAACTTGATTTCTAGTTTCAGGAAGTTATTCGTCTTTTTCCTGACTTGTTTTATTAGTTTATTTATTCAAGAGTTTTGATTAACATAATATTTGATAAGGGTTGCATGATATGTAACTTATTAATATATTAAGGAAACTAGAGTTTCTCTAATTTGAGTGAACGCTAATGCAGTTAAACAAGACATTTAAACCTTACAAAATCCAAAAGATTGGCCGACTAAATATATAATCTTATAAGGGATTTATGGACTTCAAAAAAAATTTTGGACTTGCATGACAAATTTGAGTCAAATTATGAATAATAGTCCAATAAGTCTTGACCAATTTAACTGATTTGATCACATTTGATCAGAATTGATCAGTTTGATCATATTTGACTAATTGACTGGTTTGACCATGTTTGATCACGTTTCGATCAAAATTGACCAAAGTTGATCTTGATCAAAATTTTTGTGTAATTTGTATAATTTTAAATTTGAATATTGGTATGATTATATATTTTTTTAAAATAGATTAATTGAAACAATATGCCACCAAAACGACCTCTATTGTAAAAATTAATGTATTCTAGAATATAACTAATTGGGTACTTATAATTTTATGAATATTGATCGATTCAAAAGAGGGTCAATATTTAATAAAATTGTATGTGCACTTGTGGTAATAAACACGTGATGATTACTCAGATTTTTACATATAAATATAAATTGGTCCAAAAAATTTTTTATTAGAACATTGGTATCTTAAGATGGGGTTACTTTATTTGAATTTATTATTATTTTGGTGTATCTGAACTTGTTTTAATTATTTTATATTTTTTATTCAGTTGCGAATGATCTTACAAATATTACTATCAACATCAATAATATTTCTATGTTGAATGGCACAAATTTCAAGCTTTGAAAAGAAAATCTCTTGATAGTAATTGAAATTATGGGTTTTGACCTTCCATTAAGGATTGATTCTCCTTCAGCTCATACATATTAGTATATCTCTGAGAAAAAGAGAGATAAGAAAAGGTGAGAGAGATCAAATCACTTGTATTTAATGATCATTAAAAAGGTCATTCCGTAAGCATTCAGTAGAATAATATCAAAAATGATAGTTACCGCTAAGGAATTCCTTTAGGATGTTGAAAAAAAGGTTTGTCAGGAACAAAAAGACTGAAATTAGTACGCTCTTGACGTGCCAGGTTCAATAAAATATAGTGGTGCAGATAATATCAGAAAGTACATCATGGAGATGTCTCATCTTATTTTTAAGTTAAATGCACTTAAGTTAGTACTCTCTAAATAGTTACTTGTGCATTTGATTTTGACATTTCTTCCTGCACAATTTAGCCAATTTAAGATGAGTTAAAACTGTTAAAAGGAGATTTGATTTCTAAATGAACTTATCTCACATTGCATAGAGGAAGAGGAATGGTTGAAGTACAATCAGACAGAGAATGCTCATCTAGCCTCAATCACTAATAATAAAAGTAAGGGATTGAAAAGAAGAAAGATAAAGAAACTGCAGGTACAGCACCACAAAAGAAATTAGCTGATTATGGAAAGAATAGTTATTTTTTCTATGGAGTTAAAGGGTATAGAAAGAAACATTGCACCGACTATCATGCTTGGCGTGCTAAGAAAGGTATGCTTCTTAATTTAGTTTGTTTTGAGATTAATTTAATTTCAATACCTAGACACACATGGTGGTTAGATTCAGATGCAACAATTCACATCAGTATGTCAATATAGCGTTGTCTAAATTGTCGAAAACCTAATGATAATGAAAGATATATCTACGTGAGCGATGGCAAAACAGTTCAAGTTGAGGCAATCGAAATTTTTGGAATTATTGTTAAAGATCGGATTTTATTTGAATCTTAATAAAACATTTATTGTACCATCTTTTTGATGGAATTTGATTTCTATTTCTGCTTTGGACAAATTTTTTTTTTTGTTCATTCGAAAATGAAAATTTTAAATTATTTCATGATTCAAAATTGGTTGGATTTGATTCTTTAATGTATTATGATAATCTATATTTGATTGATACGATTATCTCATTTAAAGAATCTTTGCATTTGTGTACTAGAAAAGTAAAGAAAAAAATTAACCAATAAGAATTTGATTGCATTATGGTACAAGAGATTGGGTCATATTTCTAAACGGAGAATGAAAATGATTGTGTCAAATGAAATTCTTGATCCCTTAAACTTTACAAATTTTGATGATAGTGTTAACGGTATAAAGGGGAAATAAATCAATAAAAGGAGATTTAAAACTAATAGATCATTGGACATTTTAGAACTTATACATACAGATATTTGTAGGCCATTTTCTATATCTGTTTGGATTGATCAATAATATTTTTTAACGTTCATTGATGATTTTTCAAGATACGACTATATATACATCTCATTTCTGAAAAATCACAGTCGTTGAACGTGTTTAAAATTTTTAAAACTGAAGTTAAAAATCAACTCAATAAAAGAATTAAAAGCATCATATCGAACCGTGTGTGATAAATATTATGGCAGATATGACGGTTTAGATGAACAACATTCAGGGCTATTTGCTAAATATTTAGAGGAATATGGTATCGTCCCACAATACACTATACCGAGTTCACCTGGTATAAATGGCGTGACTAAAAGATTAAATAGAATGCTTAAAGATATGGTAAGGAGTATGATATGTCATTTTACCTTACTAGAGTCACTCTGGGGAGAAATATTTAAGACTGCAATATATATTCTTAATAGACTTCCAACTAAAACAACTATCAAAATCTCTTATGAGTTTTGGATAGAAAAAAAATTCAATTTGGAACATTTATATATTTGGGAATGTCAAATTGAGACAAGACCTTATAGGCCAAATGAAAAGAAAGTAAATTCAATGATGGTTAGTTGTTATTTTATTGGATATTCTGAAAGATCTAGGAATTACAAATTTTTTGATTTCACAACTAAATCGATTTTTGAGATAGAAAATGCTAGATTCTTTGAAGATGTCGAGTTTGTAAGAAAAGATACAGTAAGAAATTTTGTTTTTGAAGAGGAATATGTCAATATTTTTACATGTGTCATTGATTTTGTTCAGGATCTCATTCCTTACTTTGATCATGACACAACAAATTAAGATAATACAGAAAAATAAACTATTATAGAAGAGCAAACTTTTTCTTTTTAAAAATCATTGTCATTAAGAAGATCTACTAGAGAAGAGAAAAGTACAGTACCAAATAATTACATTATTTTTTCTAAAAACATGAAGATGACACTGGATTGATAGAAAATGACCCAATCAACTTCTATTAAGTCATGAAAAGTTCAAATTTTTAAAGTGAATCGGTATCATGAATGAAAAGATTAAATATATGAAAAACAATGATATTTGGGATCTTGTCCCATTGTCAGAAGGAGCGAAATTCATTAATTATAAATGAATATTTAAAATCAATAGGGACTCGAAAGGTAATGTTGAAAGATACAAAATTCGTCTTGTCAATAAGAATTTTACATAAAAGGAAGGTATCGACTATAAAATTTTTTTTTTCTTCGATCTTTTCGAATGACTCTTTTAGAATTATCATGACATTAGTGGCATATTTCAATACTAAATTACATCCGATGAATATAAACACAGTTATTCTCAATGGTATTATTGAGAAGACGATTTATATGGAGCAGTCAGAAAACTTTATATCGGGAGATCCAAAAAATATAGTTTGCAAATTTAAAAATTTTTTCTATGGGTTCAAATAAACATCTGGACAATGGTATTTCAAATTTCATCAAGTGATCATCTCATTTGATTTTGAGATGAATTTAATAGATGATTGTATATACCATAAGTTCTATGAGAATAAGTATATTTTTCTGGTATTATATGTTGATGACATTTTATTTGCCAGCAACGATATAAGACTATTACATGAAACTAAGAGATTTCCAACTACGAACTTTGAGATGAAAAATCTTGGTAATACATCTTTTATATTAAGCATACAAATACATCGAGATCGTTGTTGAAGTATTATTGGACTATCACAAAAAAGTTATATCGAAAAGATTTTTAAAAAATATGACATGAAAAATTGTAAATCAGGTGACATTTTTGTGGTTAAAAAAAACAAGTTTAGTCTCGATTAGTATCCTAAAACTGCTTTTAAGAAAAAGAAAATGCAATCAGGTTAGAGAAGCCAAGAAGACAAGACAAGAAGGTATTCAGGAAGGTTAAGATAAACATCTCTTTGTTGGATGCAATCATGCAAGTGCTGAAATATGTCAAATTTTTTAAGAATTTATACATCAACTGCAAGAAAATAAGAGGTGATGAACGAATTATAGTGGGGGAGAACGTTTCAGCCGTGCTACAAAAAAAGCTTCCCCTAAAGTGTGAAAATTGGGGTATGTTTGTTATCTCTTATCGTATAGGAAACACTAGGATTAAAAAGGCTATGCTAGACCTAAGAGTTTCAATTAATGTGATGCTAAAAAGTATCTATGCATCATTAAGTCTAGGACCTTTTAAGAAAATAGGTATTATAATTTTACTAACCGATAAGACTAATGCATATTTCGATGGGTTAATTGAAAATGTTTTGATCCAGATTAATGAGTTAGTATTTTCAACTGATTTTTATGTGTTAGATATGAATGGTAAGCATTTGTCAAACCCATCACCTATGATATTAAAGAGACCTTTTTTGAGCACAGCAGATACAAAAATTGATGTTAAACAAGACACACTTACAATGAAATTTGATGGGGAAGTGATACATTTCAATATATTTGAAATTATGAAATACCCCTCTGACTTTCATACTGTCTTTGCTATGAGTGTGATTGATCCTGTGGTACAGGAGATTTTTGAAATTAATGACAGGGGATGAGTTGTGATAGCCCCACTTCCCCCTAAGGTGAACCAAAGGGTTCGGCGGATCGCCTGCCCAACTCTCGCCGGGACTCACTACAATCCTCAAATAAATATGAAAAAAACATAAGATCACAAGAACAAGTGTAACAATAATTTCAAACTTAAAGCATATACTTATATATATTTCTATCTTAAAAGGAATACAACTCAAATATAGAAAGGTTCTCAATTCTTCATACATCCAACCCTTGCCAAGCGCTAGGGTGAGAACCATTACAAAAATTTAAAAGAATTAGACTAGGTTAGTCTGTACAGATCTCTCGTCCTTGCTCGCATCCCCTGTTAAGGAAAACAAAACTAATGAAATGAGTTAAATGTTCAGTGAGGTTCCACACACATAATCAACTTAAACAAGGACATTAGTCATGTAATAACAAGTAATCCAGGAAACATTTACAATATAAAGCAATGATAACATATTCATTAAAAGAATACATGCTCACATGGAGCCTTTCGTTCTTTCATTCACCTTTCATTTCCTTATTCCTCCAATCATTTTAAAATGCATTTTGTAAGTGAAAACCCCTCCATTGACATTGTCACTCGTTCATTCATTTCATTCTTCCCCCTTCTGGACATTGGCCAGACTCCACCCGACAATGTGGTAATACTCGAATATACCAAACTTTCACTCAGGGTCACCAAATCGTCCGACAGAATCCGCTTCTGGCTCGAGTCGACCGGCAACGAAGGGCAAGGGCCCAATTCAGTCAAAAGACTTACATTCATGCACAACTAACATTTAATCACTTAAACATTGAAAATGTCACATTTCATTTAGGTCGAGTGCGATAAAGTACACACTCGCCTAGCAAAATTCATTTTTAACAAATATTTATCATGTAATCAAATATCCACCACAACTAATCATATAGTTAATGGAAACATAACAAACAAAGAACACTCATCTATTTAAGCAAAATAACGTCCAAAGTATCCTTTCGGATAATATCCTCAATCACCAAGGAACCCTAATAATAACCAAGGAAAAATATTACGGTTAAACCATCCAAAGTTTAGGTGAACCAAAGAAAATCCGAATAACTACCAGTACAAAGTATAAATATGATTTTGGAAGTGAAAAGAGTACATTTAAATCAAAGGATATGAGTAAAATATTTGTAAAACTTATGTTCGCTCGTAAAACTTTGAAATCTCCATTTGAATCGAAGTGACAAAGAAAACGCATTTCTATTAGTCGTAAATTTCATTTTTCTAAGGGTACAAGTTTCGGCCGAATTCTAACTTATATACCTCGATAAAAGAATATGCAAATATCCTAGATGGTTCAAGTGATATTCGTCCTCAAATCCTTACCTAGTCCTCGAGTGTAAATTTGGGCAACACGCCCTTTGTATTTACCTATTTTCTTGCTATTTATGACTTCATTATTTTCCTCAATCAATCCCAAAGTCACACACAGATAATCTCATTACAATAGCCATTCAATAGGCTCAACAATCATTCAAGTACAACACAAGTATAACATAAGTATAATAATCCAATCGGAAATCATGTTTTGAAGGCAAAAGACTAAATGGCAGATTCGACATCTTATAACATTTTAGTCACAACTAAAGTTACGTTTATCAGATTAGTGTGAACTTTATACCGGCTCGAAGCTAAGACACTACAACTTTCATGAAGACCACTCAATCCAGTTCACAATTGATCTAGGTCAAAAGTACAGATTACAGAACCAAAATGTCCTTGTCAGTACGGTTTCTAGTACTGAATTCAAATGACAATAACTCAGGCTGCACAATTCCATTTAAGGTGTTTTTAGTTGCGTTGGAAAGCTGAAACATAGGGTTAAAAGTTTTATGTTTTGGCCAAAGGCTAATTTGATACGGATCAAGGTGAAAAACGTAGCCAGATTGGTGAAATGTCAAAACTGTCCACAGAGCTCTACCTATGGCAGTCAAGGGTATTTTTGTCTTTTCACATGATACAGTACTTGGATTGAGGTGAAAATTTGCAGATAGATATAAAACATCATTTCCTACAGCTTTTGTGTTTTAACCTAAGGTTGATTCAGCCTCCATTATGGCCGACTAAAACTGGGTAGAGCAGGGTAAGATGAAAACCCAAATCTGGAATTTAGTGATTTTAAAGTGTAAACTTCACCTTTCTATCTTAAACCACTACTACAACTTTCTATACAAGATTATAAATGACATATACTATCCAAACAACAAAAAATACAAGTGAACAATTCAAAACCCTAACTCAAAATTTCATTACCACAATTATTAAAATCACTTAAATTAGGTATCACAAAGCAAGAATACAAGTTGCTCCATAACTTAAACAAGACCAAGGGAAAGGGAGAAAATGGACAGCCATAATACCTCAATAAAAGTCTTGCAAGGGATATCCTTCACCTCTCCTTGTAAAATTTTAGCTCCCCAAGCTTCCTAAACTCTCAATTAGAAGTTAATCGGTTTAGTTTTATTGATTTCTCACTCAATCAAGATAAGCTCAAGATGGAATTGAAGTTTTCTTCCTCTTGTTTTCCTCTCAAGGCTCACGGCTGGAATGGCTGAAAATGAAGAGCAATTTGAGTGATTCTTGGTGATAAATATGGAAGAAATTAGTTGGTCAACAACCTTTGAATGACCGCCACTTGTCGTCATGAGATTAACTCTCAATTTTTTCTTTTACTTGGCTTTTTCTAGTCAATAATTTCGGCCAAGATGAGCTGAGTAAGGGGCTGATATTTTGCACTAATATCAATGATATTTTATGGTAAAAAAGTAGTGGTCAAGTGGTGTGTTCAATCGGTAGTGAACAATACCTGTCGGTTCAAGCCGATTTTCCTTAAATCGCGTATATTAGGATTTTATCTTATAATTCACTAACTTATTATTATCACTTCTAATCACACACTTAATATCATCTAAAACTCATTCTTAATCACCAAATTTGATACACACTCCGTACCGAATAGTCACACTACGAAAAGGCGTAAAAATTCTAATTTGCAATAACTTGAAAACGAAAGGGAAAACTCTTAATTCTATGTTCATTTGCACTTATTTTGGGGTGATTGGGTAGTAAGGCTATTATAAAGTAATAATTTCCAAATAAAAGGGGATTTTTAAGGAAAATATAAGGGATTTTACAAGTCCTCACAATCACACTACCAAAATGCACACAAAAACACACATCAAAACCCTAATATGCACAAAACCCTAACTTATGCCCTTCCTTTAGAAAAATCATAACTTGAGTTATAATTATAAAAAATTTATACAACTTAGCTTGTTAAAAACTAGATTTCAAATACTAAAAATCTTTAGAAAACATCTCAAAGAGATTTAGTTCATAAGTTGGTCCAAATTGAGCCATAAGCTACTATAACATTCCTATGTTTACTTGTGCAAGGCAGAATTTTCATTTAACTTTGCTAATTTCTTAAAATTTATAGACATTGAATCAAACTCTGAATTTTACACCGTAAGAAACCCTCTAAGTCTAGTTTCAAACGTAATAAACGGAACTCAATTCTGACTTTCCTATACAAAGTTATAGCCAATTTCCCAAAACTGCGCAGAGCCTCCTGCGAAAATTTCTAGATTTTCTAATAACTTGAGATTATGAAACTTTTCTTAACAAAATTCACTCCCTTGACTCAAATTCAACCATTAAAGCAACAAAGAATCAAAGGTAAGTGAGTTCACATAAAGGTTATAAAGAAAAGTACAATTTTGGGGTCTCACATGAGTTGGATGTAGTTTTCACTAAGAATCTCGAGTTGGGGTTAACTCATGATGTGGAACAAGAAGAAGAGCTAGATTGCATGATTGGAGCATTGCAGTCGTTATCATCTACTAAAACAAGGTATGAACTCGTACGTACCACTTTTTACACCCGATTCTCATCAAAAGTTATTACCTTTTGTGGTGCAGGTACCTGAAGTAGAATTGAAACGTTTATCGGAGCATTTGTAGTACGCGTATCTAGAAGATAAAGAAATGCTTCCGATCAACATTTCTGCAAAATTAGACCCCAGTCAAGAGAGAAAGATTGATTCGCATCCTCAAGGACCACAAAGAAATGATAGGATAGATAATAGCTAATATTAAAGGCATAAACCCCTCTTTGTGCATGCATAGAATACAGTTTGAAAAAAGCATGAAACCCATAAGACAAGTGCAAAAAAGACTAAATCTCCTAATGATGGAAATAGTAAAAATGAGATTCTCAAGTTACTGGATGTAGGGATGATCTATGCCATATCTAATAACCTATGGGTGAACCCAGTGCAAGTTGTTTCAAAGAAGGACGGAGTCACAGTAGAAGCTAATAAGTATTGGAAACTGGTCCCTATTCGTAAACAAACAGGGTGGTGCCAATACATCGACTATCAGAAGCTAAATGCCGTCACCAAAAAGGACCACCATCCTCTCCCTTTTATTGATCAAATGATTTAACATTTAATTTGTTGTGCTTACTACTATTTTCTAGATAATTTTTCAAGATATTTTCAGATTGCAATAGTATCGGAAGATCAAGAGAAAACTACCTTTACGTACCCATTTGGTACTTTCGCATATAGAAGAATATCCTTTGGATTGTGCAACGCTCCTGCGATTTTTCAAAGGTGTATGATAAGTATTTTTTTCGAATATGTTGAAAAGATAATAAAAGTTTTTATAGATGATTTTAGTGTCTATGGTGATAGTTTTGATGAGTGCTTTGAGAAATTGATTATAATTCTTAAAAGATGCATTGAAACTAATTTTGTACTAAATTGAGAAAAGTGCCACTTTATGATTGAGTATGGGATAGTTCTTGACCATGTAGTGTCATCTAAAGGTATTGATGTCAATAAGGTCAAAATAGATCTCATATTTTTTTTACTATTCCTCACTAGTGTGCGGAAAGTGAACTCTTTCTTAGAACATGCAGGTTTTTATTAGAGATTCATCAAGGACTTCTAAAGAATTGGAGTACCATTGTCTAGACTCTTGCAAAAGGACATAGCTTTCACTTTTGATGAGAAGTGCAAAGAAGCATTTGATTGCTTGAAGAGTTGTTGACCACCCTATCCATCATACAACTTCCAAATTGGAATTTACCATTCTAGATCATGTATGATGCTAGTGACAGCACAGTCGGAGCGGTAGTAGGTCAAAAAACTGGAAAAGCTGCACATATGATTTACTATGCATCCAAGGCTTTGAGTGGAATTCAACACAATGACACGACTACCGAAAAGGAGTTTTTAGGAGTCATTCTTGCCTTAGAAAAATTTCATTCTTATTTGTTAGGAGTTAAAGTGATTGTGTACTCTAATCATGCAGCGTTGCGGTACTTGTGACAAAAAAGGATGCCAAACGAAGGTTGATCTGATGGATTTTGCTGTTACAAGAATTTGATTTGGAGATCTGTGATAAGAAGGGAGCAAAAAACTTAGTTGTGGACCATTTGAATCACTTACCCGTTGTTCAAAATGATTTCGTAATAAGGGAAACTTTCCATGATAAGCAACTCTTCTACTCACTTTTCTCTTCCTTGATATGCAGACATTGTTAACTATTTAGTCATTAATCAATTGCCTACAGGTTGATCCAAGGCAAAAAGAGATAAGTTTAGTAGTGATGTCAAGTATTACTTATAGAATGACCCCTACTTATGAAGATAGTGTACAGATCAAGTACTGCGAAGATGTGTAAGTTTGAGTGAATTTAATTCTATTCTAATATTTTGTCACTCTTATGCATGTAGAGGTCATTTTGGACTACAAAGAACTGCACATAAAGTATTGGAAAGCGACTTTTATTGGCCTACCATCTTTAAGGATGCATACTTGCTCTGTAAGTTATGTGATAGATGTCAAAGGGTGTGAAATATTTCTCATAATAATTAGATGCCTTTAACCCTTATGATTTTTTGTAAAATTATTGATGTATGGGGTATTGACTTTATGGGTTCCTTCCCTTCGTTTTTTCTCTTTCTATATATTGTTAGCCATCGATTCTATGTCGGAATGGATAGAAGCAAAAGTCACCTGAACTAATGATTTTAAAGTGGTTGCAAATTTTGTTCGATCACATATTTTTGTTCATTTTGGGATATCATGTGCTATGGTCAATGATAGGGGAAAACATTTTTGTAATAAAATATTGGTAACACTTTTCAAAAATATGAGATAAATCACAAGGTGTCTATGTCTTAACATCCCCAAACAAATGGTCAGACGGAGGTTTCAAATCGAGAAATCAAATCTATATTAGAGAAAATGGTCCACCTCGATAGAAACGATTGGAGTTCTAGGTTGGAGGATGTATTGTGAGCTTATAGGACAGTTTATAAGACTCCTATAGGGATGTCTCCCTATAGGTTGGTATTTAGAAAGTCATGTCATCTATCAGTTGAATTCAAGCACAAGGCATACTGGGCGATAAAGAAGTGTAACATGGAGCTAGATGAGGCTGGAGTGCATAGAAAACTCCAATTGCAAGAATTGAAGGAGTTGAGAAATGAGGCCTACGAGAATGCAACAATTTATAAAGAGAAGACTATGGTCTTTCATGACCAACAAGCAGCACGAAAATCATTTCAAGTGGGGCAAAAAATTCTTCTTTATCAGTTGAGATTTAACCTTTTTTCGATAAGTTATGTTCTCGTTGGATTAGTCCATTTATAGTCACTAATATTTTTCACTATAGTGTAGTCGAAATTCGGAACCTGCAGAAGGATAAGAAATTTATCGTTAATGGCCATCATCTCAAACTACATTGAGAAGGTTATTCGATGGAGAAAGTGGAACTAATAAACCTTGCATATCCCATTATGATACTTGAATGGAGTTGAGCCATGTCTAACCAAGGACGTTAAAGAAGCGCGCTTATTGGGATGTAACCCAATTCAGTTTTTAGTTTATTTTTATTATTAGTTTCATTTTATTTATCTTAGATTTTTGAATTTGGTATGTTTAATCTTCATTTTTATGTTTTCTTGGTTATAAGAATTTCTCCAGATAAGATGTGCCGGCGTTTTGAGGGCACGTGATAATGTGCTAATAATCCATTTCACCATTAGAAGCATTTACACCATCGTGACGTACCTACGCCCAATTGCCTGGAAAGCTCATGTTTTAAGTTTGGAAACCGATAAGGCAACATGACGCGTGTTGATGTGGCATGTCCCACATCGGATGCTGCATAAGGAAGTTGTCTTCCTTTCGTCCCACATCGACAGAAGACAAAGAAAGCCTCCCCTTAGTTTCCTATAAACAGAAGAGGCCTGTGAAGGTTTTAGGTGCACCACTCAAGAGAGCATTATATGGGTTATTAGTTTCTTGGGTCATCTAATCCATTTATAGTCAAATATTTTAGGTTTTCTTGTTTTGAGTTTAGGAATATTTTTAAACCCTTTTGTAAGTGCCTTATTTGCCTAAAAATCACTTTCCTACGGCTTTTGTATTTTCTTCTTCATAGTAGAAATTTTGCTCTTCCCTCGGCCGTGGATGTAGGTCAATTTGACCGAACCACGTAAATTTTGATGTCTTTTATTTTACTTTATTATTTGTCTTTATTGGGTTGTCACAACCCTATTATATGGTCAGTTTACCACTTAATTATTATATAGCTGGTGTTTACCGCCTAATCATTAAATGGTCGGTTATACTGCCTATTTTGTTCTAACTTTAGTTTGTTTATTTTTGGGCCAGTTCTAACAAACTAGTATCAGAGCTGGTTAATATATTTTGTAAGACAGGTTCATCTCGTGGGGGCTGTTCATCCTATAGGGCTCGTTCATCCTGTGGGATCCGCTTATCTCGTGGGACTCACTCATCCTGTGGGGCCCGTTTATCCGTGGGCATGCTCACCTTGTAGGGCCCGCTCACCTCATGGGGCCCGCAAACGAGACTTGCATATTTGTTTGACCAGTTTTTGAGACAAACTTCAGATTACAGATTTTGTAACAACAATGACGATAACAAAGACGATTGTCAAAAAATTCGACAGGAATGTCAATTTCGGGATGTGGCAGCTGAAGATGGAGGCTATTCTTGTTCAAGATGGAGTTGATTTAGCAATACAGGGAATAGAGAAAAAGCCAGAAGATGTAAAGGATGCGGATTTTGCTGATATGGATAAGAAGGCTAGATCCAGCATAATTTTGAATCTCTCCGATGAAGTTTTACGGGAGGTAGTAAACGGAGAATTCGGCCAAGGCTATGTGGGATAAATTGAAAGCCTTGTATATGAAGAAGACAGTCAAGAATCGACTATATCTGAAGCAGATTTTGTATATGTTTCGGATGTCTGAAGGTACATCTATACTCTCCCATCTTGATAAATTTGATTCCATTATTATGGATTTAGAGAATATAGATTCGAAAATTGATATTATCAAGCTCTATTACTTTTATGTTCCCTTCCCTAGTTCTTTAAACATTTCCGTGATACCATGATTTATGGAAAGGAAACAATTTCGTATCGAAAAATTAAATCTGTATTAAAATCTAGAGAGTAGATAGATAGGGATATTACTGGGAAAACTAGTGGGAGCCAAGCCGATGGCTTGTTTGTTCGGGGTAGATCTGAAAAGAGAAATATAGAAAATAGAAGTAGATCCAAATCCAGACATAAAATTGTGGTGTGTAACTATTGCAAAAACAAGGGCCATGTTATCTCTGATTGCTTTAAATTGAAAAATAAAGAAAAGCAAAAGGAGAAAAAGAGTGAAACCACCGATACTAGTATTGCAGTTGAGGAGAATGATGGAACTATTTTCTATGCAACGAAAAATAATATTAGGTCTAACAATGAGTGGATTATAGATTTGGGTTGTTCATATTATATGTGTTCCAATAGGGACTGGTTTTCAACATATGAATCAATTGAAGATGGAGTTGTCTTAATGGTAACAACACCGTTTGTAAAGTTATTGACAAAGGCACAATTTGGATTAAAATGTACGATGATATTGTAAGAACACTCACAAATGTTAGACATGTTCCAGATTTGAAGAAAAATCTTATCTCTTTGGTCACTCTTGAGTCTATTGGATGCAGGTATTCAGGTGGAGGTGGAGTTCTCAAAATCACTCGAAGTGCTGTTGTTGTTATGAAGGCACACAGATCTGGTATTTTGTATATTTTGTAGAGATATACTATTACAGGTGCTGCTGCTGTTTCAATATCGTCTTTGTCAGATACCGACATCACCAAATTATGGCATATGCGTTTGGGACACATGAGTGAAAAAGGCTTGGGCATACTGAGCAAAAGAGAACTTCTTTGTGGACAAAGTACCGGGCCATTGGAATTCAGTGAACACTATATTTTTTGGAAGTAAAAAAGAGTCAGTCTCAGTTCACCAGCAATTCACAAGACAAAAGGTACTCTTGATTACATTCATTCAGATTTATGGGGTCCAACTCGTGCTCCTTCTAAAAGTGGTGCCAGGTACATGTTGACTTTCATTGATGATTATTCGAAAAAAGTTTAGGTTTATTTTCTAAAAAATAAGAATGATGTTTACCTAACGTTCAAACAATGAAAGGCTTTAATTGAGAAACAGACAGGTAAACAAATTAAGCGTCTCAAGACAGATAATGGCATGAAATTTTGTAAAGGTAAATTTAATGAATTTTATAAGAATGAAAAAATTGTTAGACACCACACCGTCAGGATGACGCCTTAACAAAATGGTGTGGTCGAGCGTATGAATATAACGCTTTTGGAGAGAGCGGGATGTATGATCTTCAATACAGAGTTGACAAAAGACTTTTAGATAGAGGCGATTAATATGGCTTGTTATATTGTCAATCGCGCTCCTTCTGCACCTCTAAATTTTAAAACTCTTGAAAAAGTTTGATCAGATACTCCTGCTGATTACTCCAATTTAAAAGTTTTTTGGTGTCCAGCATACATGCATGTGAATGATGGAAAATTAGAGCATAAGGCTAAAAAGTGCATTTTTCTTGGATATGCTTCTGGGGTGAAAGGATATAAATTATGGTGTCCTGATTCCAAATCTCCAAAATTTGTGATCAGTAGAGATGTTACTTTTGATGAATTGTCTATGTTATCTTCCAAGAAAGAGTCTTCTAGTTCTTGTACTTCGATAGTACACAGAAGCAGATGGAGCTTGATATTGGCAATTCTGGTTCTTCTCAGACCAAATCTTCTATTCAGCAAGTGCCAGTAGATGCATCTGAATCTACTGTTGAAGATAGTTCAGAAGAAGAGGAATTCTATAGCCAGTGATAGACCAAGGAGGAATATTCGACCACTACAAAGATATTCAGATTTTGTTGGATATGCTTTGTCTGTTGTAGAAGAGATTGATACAGTAGATGAATCTTCTACTTATTCAGAAGCAATTTCTTGTGATGACTCTGCAACATGGTCGATTGCGATGAATGAGAAAATTGAATCCCTTCATCGAAATGGAACTTGGATACTTGTGAAGCCGCCTTCAGATAAGAAAATTGTTGGATGCAAATGGATTTTCAAGAAGAAGGAAGGTATTCTAGAAGTTGAAGATGTAAGATATACAGTACGATTGGTTGCAAAGGGCTATAGTCAGGTACAAGGTGTTGATTTTAATGATGTGTTTTCACCTGTTGTTAAACATAGCTCTATTCGTATTTTGCTTGCTTAAATTGCCATGTATAATTTGGAGTTAGGATAGCTCGATGTTAAGACAGCTTTCTTACATGGCGAACTTGAAGAACAAATTTATATGAAATAACTCCAGGGTTTTGAGATTGAAGGTAAGGAAGACCATGTTTGCTTGTTGAAGAAATCCTTAGATGGATTAAACCAGTCTCCAAGACAATGGTATAAAAGGTTTGATTTCTTTATGTTGGATCATGATTATTCAAGGAGAATGTATGATAGTTGTGTTTACTTCCAGAAGTTAGATGATGATTCTTTTATCTATTTGTTACTGTACGTTGATGACATACTTATTGCTGCCAAGAATTTATCAGAAATTCACAATTTGAAATTACAGCTAAGAAGTGAACTTGATATGAAAGATTTGGGAGCAACTAAGAAAATTCTTGGCATGGATATTAAACGAGATCGAGGAGCAGGAAAGTTGTTCTTGACCCTAGAAAATTACCTGAAGAAAGTCCTGAAGCGTTTTGGCATGAAAGATGCAAAATCTGTAAGTACTCCTCTTGCTAATCATTTTCGGTTATCTGCTGCTCAGTCACCACAATCAAATGAAGAGGAAGAATATATGACACGGGTTCCTTATTCCAGTGCAGTCGGCAGTATTATGTGTGCAATGATTTGTAGTCGTCCGGATATTTCACAAGCAGTGAGTGTTGTTAGTAGATGTATATCTTGTCCAGATAAAGCACATTGATAGGCTGTGAAATGGATATTCATATACTTGCAAAGGACTTCAAATGCTTGTTTGGAGTTTGGAAGAAATAAAATCACTCTAATTGGTTTTGTAGATTCAGATTACGCCGGGGATCTTGACAGAAGAATATCACTTTCAGGTTACGTGTTCTGCATTGGGGGTTGTGCAATCAGTTGGAAAGCTACTTTACAACTCGTTGTGGCTCTATTTACTACGGAGGTAGAATACATGGCAGTGATCGAGACAATCAAAGAAGCCTTATGGTTGAAGGGATTATTTGGCGAGTTTAATCTATATCAGGGTGTTACGGCTATTCACTATGATAGTTAAAGTGCTATACACTTGACTAAAGACCAGATGTATCATGAGAAAACAAAGCACATTGATATAAAATATCACTTTATCCGGGATATCATTGCTGAAGGAAAAGTCCTTATTCAAAAGATCAATACCAAGGAGAATCTTACTAACATGTTTACGAAGCCTCTTTCAATTTACAAGTTCAAGCAGTGCTTGGACTTGGTTGGTATTCGTTGTTCGTGATTTCGGCCCATTGGGGCTTATGTGGAGAAGGTGGAGCAGTTTTATTATTGTCGATGTTAGGGATATGCCAATGTGGAGATTTGTTGATGTGGCATGTCCCATATCGGATGCTGCATAAGGAAGTTTTCTTCCTTTAGTCCCACATCGACAGAAGACAAAGAAAGCCTCCCCTTAGTTTCTTATAAATAGAAGAGGCCTGTGAAGGTTTTAGGTGCACCACTCTTTTTTTTTTTTTTTTTGTCGGCAATGGTAGATATCCTATAATCTAATCTATCCTAATCTAGGGAGAAGGGAAAGGGTAAGGGGAGATGGTCAACTAAGACCTGCCACATATTGTGGCAAATTTGAGGGAGGTAGGGGTAGAACCCCTGACCTCCAGCATCACCCAAGAGGGTGATGACCACTGGACCAAATGGCCAGTGGCTGGTGCACCACTCAAGAGAGTATTATATGGGCTATTAGTTTCTTGGGTCATCTAGTCCATTTATAGTCAAATATTTTAGGTTCTCTTATTTTGAATTTAGGAATATTTCCTAAACCCTTTTGTAAGTGCCCTTATTGGCGTAAGAATCACTTTCCTACGGCTTTTGTATTTTCTTCTTCATAGTAGAAATTTTGCTCCTCCCTCGCCCGTGGACGCAAGTCAATTTGACCGAACCACGTAAATTTTGGTGTCTTCTATTTTGCTTTGTTATTTGTCTTTATTGGGTTGCCACAACCCTATTATATAGTCGATTTTACCGCCTAATTATTATATGGCTGGTATTTACCGCCTAATCATTATATGGTCAGTTATACCGCTTATTTTGTTCTAACTTTAATTTGTTTATTCTTGAGCCAGTCCGAACAACGCGCTCGATCTAGAGGGCACGTGGTAACTCATAATTAACCAACTCTATCGTCAGAAGCATTTTCACCAATATGACGTGCCCACGTCTTGTCCCAGGGAAGATTGCAAAAAAAAAAAACTAGCAAATAAAAATATTATTTTCCTTTTTCTTTCTTTCTTTTTTCTGTTTCTTCTCTTTTTCATTTCTTTCCTTCTTTCTTTCTTTATTTCTTTCTCTTTTCTTTCTTTCTTTCTTCTTTTTTTCTCTGTTTCTTCTTTCTTCCTCTCTTTCTCCCCCAAACGAGAGCCCGAACCCGCATTGCCACAGACTATTGCTGATGTCGCCACCATTACCGCCGTTGTGCACCCATTCTTGCTGGCCGCATTATCATAACTATCTCTCTCTCTGTCAGCCAGTTAGCCATCGTCACTGTCGCCATCCTTTCTTGGCTGTTATCGACCATTGCTGTGGCCGCCAAGTGGATTGACGTCCTTGCCGCCGACCGCTGAGAGATTGAGTACTATTCCCCATTTGGAAGTTCTTCACTCCTCCTGTTCATTTATTGATTGCTTGGGCATAGTTAAGTTTTGGTACTTGGTGGCTGTTTTAATCGATTTCGTCATTAGATTGGTCATTGTTTGGTTGATTTGGACCTCTTACGTTTAATTGCTTTCCAAGGAAGTGACAATAACATTGGAACTTCTATTTCACTTTTGCTATTACACTTGGGTTTTGCTACTGTCGTTTCAATTTTTCTAATTGTTAGAATCTATTTATTGGGTTATTGCCATTGATTTTGGGTTGTATTGCTTGGCTGTCTCTAGTGTATTGTTGGGGTTGTTCTTGATTATTCGTTTAAATGGCTAAGAAGAAAATGCCAACCAAGACCAAACCCTCTAAGGCCTACTGCATCCCAACCTACTATCCAAGCGGGAGACCCTACACATCTTCCTTCTTCATCGAGTAAACAGGTACGTTTAGGTAGGGTCAAGGGAGTTCATATTTCTTCACCTTCACACTTTGGGAGCAATTTGAACTTCACCAAGGCCGCCAATAACCAAAAATATTCTCTCTGCTGCGAAAGGCAGATTATTCCCTGCAAATCCCTTGATCCTCTTACCATGACTACTTTGGGTATCAAGGATGAGCTTGAGAGGATGTTTACAGCTATAGGATGGACCTATAGAGATCTTTTGTTGAAATTCATTGTCCTACTTTTGTTGAACTGATCAGAGAGTTTTATGCCACTTTTGAGTTTGAATTATCCACAGGGTATACTGACACTAACCCGAATGTGATTCAATTTCGTTTGATGGGTCAGGAGTTCAGATTCTCCATTACTAAGTTTAATTTGGCCTTTGGGTTTATTGATCAAGGGTATGCTGAGTCTAGGGAGTATGTTAAGAGTGCTTGCGATTTTATAGAGTCATTTTTCTTTTATCATGCTGAGATTTGGAAAGAAATCTCAGTTGACGGGGATCGTTACGATCCTAGCCGATCCAAGAGTTCTTATCTTAAAGACCCGAATTTCTGTTATGTTCAACGCTTCCTAGCCTATAGTTACTCGAGTCGGAAAGATAGCTCAAGTACATTTTCTAAGCCCAAATTTTTCTTTATTTGGTGTATGAAACGGAGTACTAAGGTCAATTTGGGTTGTTAGCTAGCTTACAATTTAAGACGATCTTGACTAAGAATAACAAATCACTAATTCTTGGGTCGTATATTACACATTTGGCAGTTTGTTTAGACGTTCTTGACCCTCATGACCATGATTTACATTTGGCTTGTGACATAGACTTTTTAGATGTGATTTGTCCCGAAAAGATGGGAGTCGTGGATGAGATGGATGACATATTTCGATTTACACTTTCGGGGTCCACTCGTACACCAGTTCGTAGTCCCTCTACGCGTACAGGTCCCTCATTTGCTTTTGGAGTTGCCGATGATGAGGTTGGCCCTTCTACTTATGTGCCTCCTCTGCCATCATCTTTTGATGTTGAGTGATGACATCTTCGGACACAAGTCCACCATATGGACGAGTGGGTGACCAATATTGCAAGTCAAGTGGCCCAGATTTCCCAGAATTTGGTAGCCTACTTCCCCCATGTGGGCTTTACATCGCCTTTTCCACCTATTCCATATCTACTTGAGACCTTCCTCTATGTTTTTTAGGGAATTTTCATTGTCCCATCTCTTTTATTGGTTTTATTGCCTCCGTTGAGGACAATGTCTGATTTAGGTGTGGAAGAGGGAGTTGTAGTACAGCTAGTCCTGCTCCTTTTCGATGTTTTAAGTTTTTTTTTTTTTTGTTATTTGTGAGTATTGTTGTGATTATTTGGGATTGACAGTAGGTAGTTGACTCCAATTTTTTTATTGCCAAGTTTTATTGATGAGAGTGTATCAAGTGTGATATGGTTAAATATGAGAATGTTTCTTTTGTGAATATTTGAAATCTAGTGACTTTTGCGACTTTTAGTTAACTCTTTTAGGCATTGTGAATATTTGCTTGGCATTTTTCTTGTAAATTAGTTCAATTTTTAATCTTAGTTCTCCATATTTGAGAAAATGAAATGGGCTTGTGTTATTTTGTACAATCTCTAGTGCTATTTTATTGATTGTTTGTGAATAAAGTTGGCTATACCCTGCTAGTTATTTCTACCTAGTAACCGGATCTTCACCAAAAGTGTTGATATTTGCGTCAAAAAGTAGTGATACCCATGAGTATATGGTCTTATAGCAATGAGAGTTGAATAAACCGACTCTTTTATTTGATAGATGTCGGAGTTGGTGTCAAAAGATTTTAATACCTAAAGACTAAGCTCCGTTTCAAAAAAAAAAACAAAAAAAAAGAGAAGCTGTGAAAAATATATGCAAGGAAAAAGAAGAAAAAAATGTAGCAAGTGTGTAACTATGTAGTCGATTATGTCAGCCTGCCGATCCATGGATTTAATATTGAGATTTTGGTTAATAGTTGAACCATTTGATGATAAATATCAGTTAGATATTCTCTATTCTTAGATTAGTTAACCATAAATTAGAAGAAACCGTGGTTTTAGGAGTTAACTGGAGGGATATTTTTTGGATCTTTACCATTGATGCTTGATGTGTGTTTTAATGGTACTTTGGCAATAGATAATTGGAGTGATAGCCGTTGTTGGGTTAAATTGTTGAACTATCATTTCTTATGCTTGAGGACAAACATGGTCTAGGTGTAGGGGAATTGATAGGTCGAAATTTGTTATTAAATTTATGATTGATTTCCCCTTTATTCTTGCAAAATATTGTTTTATTTGTCAAATTTTACTTATATTTGGTGTTTTCTGTTAATTGTAGGACATTGGAGTAAAAAGTGCTTAAAAGGGGTGATTTTCTTAGAGTTGACTGTTAAGCGCAAGTTCCCCAATTCAACATGGAATCTACATAGAGTATTAGTTGAAGATTAGAAAACTGTCACTTTTTATTAGATGTTTTATTACAGAACAATTAGCATTATCTTAGGAGGTTCCCTTTTTCAAGTAGAATACTATTTTGTTGTTTTTCTTTTCTTCGGGTAGCGAAGAGACGACAGAACAATTAGTAGAGACTAGAGACAATCGGTACCAGGCGACCGAAGACATCAGACTTTGGCCATTCTTTATTGTTTTCTTCTTTTCCTTTCGTTTTTAACTATTGGAAGCTTATGCGAATGAATTCAATGAAATTATGTTGCTAGCTATCAATGGTGTGCAACTAAATTTCCTTTTTCTAGTCGAGTAGTAACATGGATTTGGTTCATCTACATCTGTGAGATTTAATTATTTTTATCAATTTCTTTTATTTATTAGTATTCGTATATCTTCTGGCTTAATTTCTTATGATTATTTTATTGTTTGAATACCAGGGTCCGATATTTAATTCAATTTGATAATCTATTATCAATTAGGATAGTTGAATCCGTAATTATTTAATTGTCCCAAATAAGTGACGACTAATGCGATTGGAGCCACGTTAGGGAGATATACGATCTAATTTAAATAAACCCTGGTAGTGCGTTTATTGATTAGAACAAGACTTTTCTAGTTTTTAATGCAAGCAATAAATTAAATTCTATGGGCGTACCTAGGGTAGTTTCTTGGATAGAAAAATAGTTAAAGAGGGTACCTTAACTATCGAAACATTAAGGAAAAGTTGGTTGTTTATCACATGTATGACAGTTATAACCTGTTTATTAGCAAATAATTGAGATAATTTTTGCATCGAGGATCAGTTGTATAAACCATTTCCAAAGTTAATTCCTTGGCTAGAGCTTGTTAACCCTTGGTTTAATTTAATTTACTCTTGTTTAATTAATTTTATTTTCATTAAGTACTTTATTTTAATTTTAAATCTCCCAAAACCCTTCTTAATTGAATTTATTTGAAAAGAAATGGATTTTCCTCCTAATCCATGCGGAGACGACTCTACTTGCTATTGTACTTATTTACATCTTTTAAAGTAGGAATTTATTATTGCACAGGCGTGACCCCCGGCAGCAGCTGAAATGTAGGACCGGGGACAGAATTGAGTTGAGGCACAGGAGCCAATTTTGCTGCCAAATGAAGGCAATTATTTGCCCCTTCAACGTTTAAATGGGCATAGGCCTTTGTGTTTTTTCCGATCAAAGCAACCATGAGA
The DNA here is from genome assembly GCF_003713205.1 of Coffea eugenioides. NCBI lineage: Eukaryota > Viridiplantae > Streptophyta > Magnoliopsida > Gentianales > Rubiaceae > Coffea > Coffea eugenioides. The sequence continues at coordinate 8,878,817 of NC_040044.1, forward strand.
TTGAATATCTCCACTCGACGATGCTCAATAGCTGCATGCAATAACAACCGTATGGTATTTTTATCTGCATACCAAATTAGATCAGGAAAAAGATTTAAACACTCTTGTACAAGTTGAAAAACTCCATGCTCTATGGCTTAGTGTAAGATTGGGGTATTTTCATTGGGGAAGAAGTATTTTTTCTTGATGTACTTCAAGTGAGATAACATGTTGGAAAAATAAAAAGTCGTATGGTATAACAACTTAGTGGTAAAAGATCTAATATCATTTACTGTTTCATTATTTTCCCCCAAAACAAAGTAAAGTTAGAAACAAAGATAAAGTAGACACAAAACTTTAATACCTTTACTGAACTTGCTCAGACATACGAAGAATGAAACTGCTGTGCTTTTAGCAACATCAGCTGCTGAATGCAAGTTTTTGTGTTTTGTTTCCTCCACATCAATTTGTACCACTGAAAGCCATGGAAAATTAGAATAACAACACACAAATTGGGAACTGATAAAATAAATCAAGATCGTCCGCCATAGCAATGCAGTTGATAGTCCGTAGTGATAAATTCGAGCCATCTGAGAGGTAGAAGTCCTATGTTTGATAGATTGGTAACATCTTTATTTTGTGTTTCCCATTAGGCATCCCACTTAGGGGAGAAATTTTTTTACTTAATTAATAAGGGTTATTATCACTTTACCTTCTTAACGTTTGGTACCATTATCAATTTCCCCCTTAACGTTATCTTTTAGTCATTTTACCCTCAAGACTAATGTTCAAACTCAACGGAATTTGTTAATTAAAATGAAAAAACATGTTTAACCCTTAAATTATTATCACTTTACCCCCCATAAACTATAATCTCATTATCAATTTATCCCCTAGAGTTATTTTTTAGATAATTTATCCTACCATTAAATCAACTTAGCAGGTTAAAAAACTGTAGAACCAAATAGCTTCTTCTTTACATAATAATAATAAAAAAAATTTAGAGTGGCTCTTCTCCTTTTTAGTATCAAGAAAGAAAGTCAAATAATTAATTTTTTTCTTCTTGGCAATCTTATTAATATTAAAAAAAAATAGAAAGATGGAGAGGGGAAGGGAGGAGGGAGAGAGAGAGCTCAATTCTTTTTTTAAAAATTACAAATAAGAAACAATTGAATACTTTTATTATTTTAAAATTATTTCACTTTTCTATTTACTATCAAATTCCAATCCTAATCTCGACAATTTTAAAGTAATACGATAATGTTAGACTTTTCTTTATTTTCTTTCTTTGCAAAATCTAATTTTTTGTCTTCTTCTTTCTTATGCCTTTTTCTTTTCTTAGTATTAATAAGTGTGGAAAAAAGAAATTTGAAAAAATCCTTTTATTTTTATGTTTTGTGATCTTTTAAAGTGAAAAAAAGGGAAGAATAGCCATTCCATATAAAAAAGGGTAAATATATTTAAAAATTTTTGACCATACTAGTTAGATTAATGATGAGGTAAAAAGTTTAGAAAATAATGTTAGAAATTGAAGTGATTGTATCATTATAATCTAAACGAATAAAGTGATAATAACAATGTAGTAATGCTATAAAATAAAGGGAAAAGAGTTCTAATGACCCTCCAACTCTTTTCCAAATAAAGTTTTAGCCCTCCAATAATTAATGTTAAAGTTTTGACCCTCGATCTAATAAAATAGTATATTCGTGGCCCTTCTGTCAAATTTATCAGTTAAAATTGACGGGAAACATCAACTCGTGAGACGCACGATCAAATATCAAGGGCATTATAGTTTTTAAGCAAATAAATGATTTTTCCCTGCAACAATTTCCATCCCTTTTGCTCCAAAACCCTAGCACTAGCTAAAGAAACAGGACACAATGATAGCATCCCAGTTGAAGATGATGTAGATGAGCCTGGAGACTGCTGGGGTTGGGCTTGCTGCTGTTGATCAAGGCGCCTTCTCTGTACATAGTATCCTCCACTAGGAGCAGATGCAACTGAATTGGTACCAGCAGAATTTGGGGACTGAGACTGCATATAAGGATTTGAGAAAAAGAGTTGAGCTTGCTGCAAGTTCTTTGTTAGTGGTGAGGGCAGTAGGACTGTAGCAGCACCTTTTTAAGTTTTAACACATCCCAACAAAGGAGGAAGGGCGGGAAATGCAGAGCACTCCTGTAATGTAATGGTAAATCGTTGATATATAGAGTGGATTGATGGGTCAGTGAATTGAGAAATTGGCAGCGGCAATAAACTGCGACCCTACTATTGTGTCCTTGTCTCTGTCAACTCTGATGCTGACTTCTCTATCGACGCCTTTTTCCGTTGAGTCCCCTTCACCGGATCCTCCCTTTTAATTCCCATTCCCATATATCCCCCCAATATTCCCTTTGTTATAAAAATCCTTTAGAGCAGAGCACAGTGAGTAAAGGGTCAAACAACAATGGGATTGTCAAGCCCCCTCCCTCCTCCAGAATCCATTATCGTCAGACATCCATCCAGCAGTATCTCCTCCGAAAACCCAAGATTTTTCTTGGAAGCTGCAAATTTTGGTGATGAATATTTCGTGCTCTCGTCCATTATTCCCTGGAAATTGTTGGAGAAAAAATCAGATGAAAGTGTTTTTACTTTTTTTTTGCTTAGAGACTATAATGCCCTTGATATTTGGTCGTGCGTCTCACGAGATGATGTTTTCCGTCAATTTTAACTGATGAATTTGACAGAAGGGCCACGAATATACTATTTTATTAGATCAAGGGCCAAAACTTTAACATTAATTGTTGGAGGGCTAAAACTTTATTTGGGAAAGAGTTAGAAGGCCATTGGGACTCTTTTCCCTAAAATAAAAGAGTATTTTTATCCAAAATTTCTTAACATGTTGAATTGAATTACTTATAGGGTAAAGTGACTAAAAAATAACGTTAATGGGGTAAACTAATAGTAGTAATATAGTTTAAGGGGTTAAAGTGATAATAACCCAATTAATAATAGTTTTCAAGCACAGAAAAATAAAATTAGACCTAAAGTCCATAACTTTGCTCCATTAAAGAAGAGTTGTTAATTAGTAGCAAGATATCAGTAAGGTATTGATTTTCCACTTCGCATTTAGACATTTGCTAAATTGAAAAATGGATGTTGCCATGACCTCGGAATCTAGAGAGGCAAAGGTAATTATTTTTTCCGTTTTCGAAATACTTATTGCATTTGAAACAGAATGTCTAATTACTTTAAATAAATGCAGATTCAAGTAGATATTTGTTTGTCAAAGTTAAATAAAGAAAAAAAATTTCTAGAATATATCATATACAAACCAGAAAAATCTCAGGATGAGGCTGTAAACGAGTTTATCTTTTTTTTTTTCTTCTTGAGAAGTACTTTCATTATTTGTTTCAAGAGCTAATGCAGGATATCTCTTGAGCTTACGCAAAGCTGTATCTGCAAGAGAAACCTATCACCATTTGCAAAGTTGGTTTACAAGAACTTAATTTAGGTATCAAGTTTTGCAAAAGGTCCTTATTATTTCCGAGGCAAGGAAGGAAGTGGGGATATAGGGGGCAACCACCCCAAAACCCAAGTTTTAGAAATTTACGTTTTTTCCCTCTTCAAATTTGAAACTTTTTAAGAAATTTGTCCATGAATTTACGTCTTTGTCCCTCACATTAGCTTCTTACTAGCATTTTGCGTTGATTTCATAAGCTTCATGTCCTGTTGTTGCTCCTTTATTTATTATTTAATTTGTTCAGTAAATTGTACTTATATATAGACTTTAAAAAAAAGTTTTTAAAGATCTAAAGAAAAGTAAAGAAAATGTTCGATGGAATGGAATTTATCCTATATGGGCTTACCATAGGACCCCGAAGAAATGATTGCCACAATGAGATCAGCAGATGGATAACCCGTGAAGGGATAACAAGGTTCTTTGTCGGTTTGTCCTCACCATTTTCTTGCCGTCTGAGGGATGTCGCCATTTAGAAGCAAATGGTTATAGGGGTCCCCATGGTGAGGCAAATCTGAGTTCTTCTCCACCATTGCTTTGGCAGCCCCCACAATTGCAGCTAAGGCCACGTGATGAAGAGCAGTGCAGCCATGTGTGTCTCTGTCTTCAAGCTGCTTCTTAGTTAGTTTCTTGACCATTTCCACCACAAACTCTGACTGGCCACAGCTCGCCGCCACATGAAGGGCAGTCATGCCAAGGTTGGAGATTTTTCTTGTCTTGGCCTTTCTGTCAATATCAAAGATGGCTTTAGCGTCTTTCCAATTCCCTTCCATTGCAGCTCTGTATAGTTTAGGCTGATTGGTTGACTCAGCTTTATCCTTTTGCCGATCGTTTATAATTCTACCATTTTGGCTGCTAGCAGATTCGGAAGAATTCAGAAGGGACTCTTAATTGAAAAAAAAAAAAATTAGTGATCATGTCAAATTAAATATTATCAATACATTCTCTTATCATACAGTTTCCATCAATAATAGTACTAACTAATAAAGTCCAAAATAGTTTGTTATTCTTATTATTGTCATTGTTTTTAAACTTTCATAACACAGCATAACTTCTAAGTTAAACCATCAGATTTCTAATTATACTAGCATTCATTAAGAATTTGTTGCAAATACAAGAAGCCCTAAATTTCACCGCGGATATGAAACTCCCTAAAAAGTAATACAAATATTAGCACACTATTTTATTACTCTTAAAAACTTATACAAAAATAAGGTTTGAATACTTATAACTAAAATGATTGGTAGGCCGGCTTAATCAGGGCTGAGCCCATATTTCTCCAAAGCTAGATGCTTAGAGATTTGTGTGGTTTGAATTTTCTGAATTGAGTGGACAGGTCGAGTTCGGATTGATCTAACCTAATTTGTTGACTATCGAGTAGCTGGTCTAAAGAAGATTTTGAAAATTTTTAATTTTATTCACCACACTAATAATGCACAAGATTTATGTGATACATACATACATACATATATATAGCCTAGGAAGTGAAGAGTTCTATTTTGTTTTCTTTTTTTTTTGGTACTGAAAAGTGTAGGAGGGAAAGATTACTACAATGTCAGAGCTGACAATTAGCTTCCAATCTGTAATTTTTAAAACCATGTTTGAAAAGCATCGGCTACAATATAATTTAGTACGAGAAACTAAGATCACAGGGTTATGAATCCAGTGCAGCGAAGATTCAAACCAAAACTTTCCAAATCAACTACGAAAGAGAACATTAACATAAAGCTATATAAAGTAATATAAATTAATATACCAGAAAAGCACAAAATGATTAAATCTTTCCACCGTCCATATTTTTTCTGCTTCTCAGAAATCTAAGCACATCTTCCTTGGTCACAGTCTCAGCAGCCGTCTCTACCTTGCTCACTATCTCACTTCCCGCGATGGCTTAAAGGGAACTAGCTCTATACGTCACGTTAGTAAACTCGTCCTAAAAGTCCCAGTCTAAGCCAATACCAGTTTGGACACTCAAATTAACTTAAAAAAGAACTTCATTATGATGATGATGCTCAATTGAACATTTCTATTGGATCAATATCCAATAGTTAAGTTCATCATATCCACGTTTCATAGCCAAGTGTTGCAGTCAAATAATTCAATCTGGATAACTCAAACAAGTGAATCTCAATTGAACATTTCTAGGCTAATTACTTAGAATATTATCGAAACAAAAAAATTCGGAAAATTAATAGTCTGACAATGGGTACGTACAAGACAGTCGCAATACCTTAGCAACACTATGGACCAACATAAAAGCAAATTCTCGTGAAAGAATTGGCATCAGACATTGTCATTTTGGATCAACTTACAAACCAAAATCTATGGTGAGGAAATAGCATCATCATCATAATGAAGGCCTTTTTTTTTTTTTTTTTTTAAATTTGAGTGTCCAAACTGGTATTGGCTTAGACTGGGACTTTTAGGACTAGTTTACCAACGTGACGTATAGAGCTAATGGTTAACCTCTCAGCAGGTGTCTCCGCCTAAATCCTAATTGTAAGTAGGCTAAATCATGATAAAGTGGTCTTTGTCAAAACATGTTTTCTAGAGAAAGGTAGAAATACGAAAACGTATGCTTGATGAGAAGAGCAGCAGCTTGCTTGACTGCCTTAGACGTTCCTCTAAAATAAATGGGAAAAAAAATCTAATGATCCCCAAAATAACCATTATGACTACTTTATTGCAAAGTTAAGGAAGCCAAAAAGCGAATCCTATTTTCATCATTATGGCTTTGTCATAAAAGTAGCAATCTTTGGTTTTGGTGTATGATTCTTCTATATCATTTTGTGTACCTATTGTACAAACCAAAATTTTAGGGCTCTAATAATAATAATCAATGCGTGTAGAGTTACAGAATTGAAGGGATAAAACAATCACTTGAAATATATGTTGGCAAAACGAAAATAATCAACTTACAATATTATTGAAATCTCAAACACTAGAAAAAGTTACACCACAATAGAAAACTTGAGAAACTCTTTTAAAATCTTTCTACAAAACATACTAAACAATGGCTTATTTATACTCTACCAAACTTGTTAGGAAAGAAATCACTTACATAAGAAATTATTTAACAAAACACAAATTCCTAAATCACACAACTACTAAAAATCTAACTCCAATAAAACTAATAAATAAATAAATAAATAAATACTTCTATGCTTGCTTTTGTTTGCTAACATATATGTCATTCTTGTTTCAGGCCTTTCAACGGAGGATCCCAGAAGGGTAAGGTCCCCAATCTGGTGGCGTTATCATAGTCCTGGGGACCATGATCTGGTAATCCAGGAATGACCAATCCTAGCAACCTAGAAAAGATCACAGGCAATCCTTCTCTATACTCCATTCCTCTCGTGAAAGGGATAATGAAGCTCCTAATCAGCTCGTAAACGGCATTCAAATGCTTGGGTATAACCGACAGCAGTGAAAAGTAGTTCTTGTTTGGTTCTTCCTCTAGAATCTGTTTCGGTTTTAGTTCCAAAATAAGAGAAAAAGAATTTATAAGAACACTCCCATAAAATAATACAAGGAGAAAAAACTGGGGAATAGATAAAGAAAGGAATAAAGTTTTTTTTACCTGCCCTCGGTAGCGGCTGTTGAAGTATAAACAAAGGCCAAAGTGCTTGAACATGAGGGTTTTGTCATCAAACGGTACTCTTGGGACTATATCATTGTTGTAGACATATCTGCAATAGTTTATATCATACGATCTAAGCTTGTCCTTCATAAACTCCCCAAATTGCTCATCTCCAACTCTAGGCTGCCCAAAAGTGTACACTCCTTCCATTCTTTCCAACAGCTCATTTTCTTCATGTAAAATCAGTATGGCAGGAAACAAAATTGCCAATGCCCCTCCTAAGCTGTGTCCAGTTACGACGAATTTTGCATTCTGATTTTGCCTCAATTTATTTCTCAAAATTTCCCTTATTGTGTAATAGGCATAGTCTTTTCCATCTGAGCCTTGCTCAATTTTCTTAGGCCAACCCTTTCGTTTTTGTAAGCCTAAGGCTTTCATAAATCCAGCATGAATCTTACCCAGACCTTCGATATCATACCACGAAATATCCAAATCAGTACGCCAATCATCAGCTTCAAACGGTTGTGTCCCTCGAAATGCCACCTCAATCAGGTTAGAATCAGCACTAGTTATCTTGTCTTCGAAAATGATGGCTTGTGTTGTGTATGATTCCTCATAATCTGAATGGAATGGGTAGACAAGTTGTCAATTGTAAATCAAACTTCAGAATTGCATTACTTTGCTAAAAGAGTTATTCGTTTACTTTCAATAATTTCTCAACTCTTGACTAACAATATTGTCCTGAATATTTTGGCTTTCCATGAAAACGTAAATGCATGCATCAGCTTAAAACCAGGAAAAACCTTGGAACTTTCACTAAAAAATTCCAAGTTCAGGGAACAAAAGACTGAGTAGAGAAATTGAAGTCCAACTTGTCTAAATTCATTAGTTTCCTTCATATATAGTCAGCTTTTGCATTTTTCTTATATCAAACAAAATATATAGGTGGTATTTTCCGGTAACCAGGAAACTTGTTAATGTGCATTTTGACATGTTAAAGTAGGGCCATCATTCATGTTAATTTGCAACTTAATTATACGCATTATCTCCACTACACTAGGAGACCAAAATGGTTAGCAACAATGAGTGGCAAGAAATGGTTGTCTTTTGACACGAAAAAGAAATGAGTAAAATTTCACATAAAGAGGAGAACGGAGCCACTGACCATTCCAAAAGTTGAAGGAGCCCAAGAATTCCATCTGCAAGAGTAGAATTGGAAAAAAGAAAAAAAAAAGACTTGAAAATTGTTCCGAGCAATATAACATGAAACTTGCATTGCATGTCCTGAAATTATATACTCATAAATTACCTGCCAGTGATCTGTGACCACAGTTCTGGCGAAGGCTTCATTTTCATAGGCCAATTTAGCGGCCATTATAGACAAGGCTGCACCATACCTCTCGTCATTAGCTTTGATCCTTCCGTCTAAATCCACTCGCGTGTCCACATTCGCAACTAGCGACCTAAAATTTGCAGCCGACCTTTCTGGCTTTACTACATTTCCTGCAATTAAAGCATACACAAGGCCATTCAGTTACCATATTATTTGGCTCGTTGCATGAAATAAACAACGATCTCCATGAAACATATACAAGATTTCAATGGCCGTTATCATCATTTTTTTTCTCTAGCTAATCAAAAGTTGCCTTCCACATTTTATTGATCTATATCAAATAGAATATGATTTGACACCAAAAACTAGTGCCTAATCCAGTTTCCCTGTGTTGCATAATAATATGCTTTTGCATGCATGCATGCAGCAATCAATTTACGCCTATGATTTTCCGGCGAGGTAATGGATATGAATTAATGGAACATCCAACATAAATAAAACAGAAATTAAAACAAACCCGTAAGAAAATGCAGTAAAAGGCCGCCAAAGCCACCATTGCTGGACGGATAATTCAGCAACAGCTCCAGAGTAGATCCTAGGCCAGCCAAAGGTTTTTTCAACTGAAGGAGGAGCATTTGAGCCACGACAGACACAAAAACTACCCATCGGCGGCGGAGGCCCCTTAGGCTGTCTGCCTCCGGGGCATCAAAGAAGTCTCTTTTGTATAATTCGCTTGAATAGAAGATGCGAAGGAGGTCGCTAAAACCAGCTTCTTTCGGATTGAGCAGCAAATAATCTTTACAGAAATCTTCTTCGGAAGGCATATCTAGCTTAGAAGCAATGGTACTCATTGGGTAGATAGATGTGTTGTTACCTCAAAGTCTCAAGGATCAACTGATTTCTAGTTCAAACTATAGCTATGTGATAAAATTTCTATTGCAGGGTAGATGGTTAAACAATGTGGTATTTTCTTGAATGAGAACCATTGCCCTGCATATGTAAGTATTTATAGCCGGGTAAGATCATTAGCAGTCGTCGTCGCAGTTTGAATTTGTCAAAAAGATGAGATTCCCAAATTAATGGTTCTCACGTGCAGTATATACGACCACTGTGGAAAAGTTTGGCATTTGATTAAAAATCATTACGCACCATTAATTGATAAATTAGTGTTATGAGTAATGACACAGCATGATGTGAATTGTCTATCTTTGCAACTAAGATGGGTTAAAAATGATGTAGATGAAAAGGGGAGAAGGGGAATGTAACTGAAGAAAAATAGTGCTTAGAATGGGGTATAGGGAAGAAGACATGTTCAAAGAGGAGACAAATCGTCACAATAAACCTCAACCCTGGTCAACTGATTGTTCAAAGTGTAAAGAAGAAAAATAAACCTCAACCCTAAGACCAATGCTTGGCGGCCGAACTATAGGTATAAAGAAGTCAATAAAACAACAGGATTAAGCATAAACAATTAGATAGATATACAACTCACACTAATGCCCTCCTACGTTAAAATACTTTCCAAATTTAATTTTACTTTTAAAAAAATTTAAAAACTAAAAATCTTTCTTAACTAATGTCCGTTGGATATCTGTTAGATAATCTAAACCAACAAAATTTCCTAATTAAGCACTTAATTTTCAAGGAGCTATTAATTAAATTATGATCCAAATACAATTGATCAATTTATTATTGATTAAAAAAAAAACACATCAATACTTCTCAATGAGTCGTCTACTTGTATCCAACCACAAGCTCTTGCCGCCTCGTTCATTACTCGCATATTTAACTATTAAATTAGCTTTGGAATCTAAGGAATTTATTTTCTTGAAAACAATATGAACAAGTCAGAATTTGCTACGGCCAAAACGATGTTTCTTCGTTATCGCTCATTTGATCATGCGCATAACCCACAATCTGATAACGACTAGTCAGCAGGCTTTTGCTACAATATATATATATATATATTTCTTTTTTTTTTGGGTTCGGGGCTGCTTAGCCTACCGTTCTTATCCTCGAATAGGCAAAGCGCGAATGATCCGCTAGTGGTGGTCTTTTTTTTTTTTTTTTTTAAAGTATTGACTGAAATAGTACTTATTTGGAAAGGACCAACTTTGACTTGTTTATCTCACAGGTAGAAAAATATCAAAAACTTGAATAAACTTTTTTCTTCTAAATTCAAAATTGCGAAAATCAACGATCATGAGAAAAAAAAAATTTCAAACTTGAATGAAAAAATTTTTTGGCAAAATTTGTACTTTTATTAATCATGAGAAAATCAGCTTTACAAAGGGAATCTTCCCCTATTAAATCAACAATCATCTCTAATGATCAGAAGAATCATTATACACATCCTGAGATACACAGCAATACAAAAAGAATTTCTGCAGAGTAACTCAACCACACAGCCAATCCGGATGTAATCCCCATTCCAACATCAGCTGCGAATTTTCTTGAGTTCATGGAGCCTTTGGCCAAGATATGACAGATAGCTGAATAACCTTGAATAAACTTGACCATTTATACTTGTTGAACACCCAATTCTTCGGGCTAAGTTAAAAAAAAAAAAAAAAAATTTCGGGCTAGGTGAAATTGCTTGCTAAGCTTTACATACAAGGGGAAAAGAAATGTATGGTTTCACGAACTTTCTTGGGCAAAATTTTTTGGGCAAAAAATTTCTCAAGAAATTTTATGTACATTAACTCAACCACACAAGCAATCCGGATGTAAATCCCCAGTCCAACATCAGCTGCCAATTTTCTTGAGTTCATGATAAATACAGTTAGTTTTCTTAATGCATTAAAAAACTGCACTTACCCCCCCCCCCCCCCCCCATGAAGAGTAATGATTTTCATAAAGTAAACTACTTTTACATGCTAAAAAGGTTTCAAAAAAAAAGAAAGAAAAAAAAGTCAAGTCTTGTTAAATATAGTTGACGTTTAAGTTTTTCAGTATCCCTTTTTCTTGGATTCTCTTATTTCATCTGCTAATGGAAGTAATTAACAGATTTGTGCTCAAAGAGAAACGTAATCGTTTGCGTAGTTCATTTAGTTTGTACCCATATTTCCTTCATTTGTTAATTCAATTGACGTGCTAGTGGGCTTAATATCTTGTAGCCCTTCTAAATCCAGACAAATTTCGTTTATGTTACTTTTCTTTTTTAAAATCAAAAGCAGAAAAAAGGAAAAAAAAAAAACATTTTAGCTACCATTCTTGTGAAAGAAGTTTTTTTTTCCTTTTCTTTTTCTGTACAGTCTTATGACGGAAGATTGATTAATTTTTCTTTTCTTTTTTCTGCAGTAATCTTATGATGGAAGCTTGATTAATCACAAGCGTAAGGACTTGACTATCACAGATTTCAATTGAGTAAAACAATAGAGATAATATATATATATATATATATATATATATTCTAAACTCGGTATCCTCGAAATACACCACTGTTTGATTTTGCATTGTGTTGTAGTTGATATCAATCGACCAATGACATTGGTTTGTGTGAATATAGAGAGTCGAAATTGAATCTCCTCTTGTGTCTTGCAGAAAGTTAATGGAGATTATTGACTGAAATCTAATGATATAACCAAAAATGAATTTTTTTGGGCAAATTTGATACATAATCTAGAATATTTTTCAGCAGCATCAATCTTTTTCTGAATCTCGTAGCAGAGGAGAATAGGCTAAGGAAGATAAAGTCCCCAATCGGGTTAGATTAACATAATCTTGAGGACCATGGTTTGATAATCCATGAATTATCAAAACTACAGCCCGGAAAAATATCCCGAACCCATAGCAGCGAAAGGGATAATGAAACTCCTTATCAACTCATACTCTGCGTTCAAAAACTTTGGTAAAACCCATAGCAGCGAAAAGTAGTTCTCGTTTGGTTCCTCCTCTAGAATCTGGTTTTCAGTTCACGAAAGAGACGACAAATATGAAAATTGTTAGAATAATCCAACAGTGAATCAAAAGACATTTTATACTAAATAATATGAGCTGAAAATGAAAAATATATACATATGCATACCTGCCCTTTGTACAAGCTGTTGAAGTATAGACAAGCCCCAAAGTGCTTAAACAATAGGGTTTACTCCTTCGTGAAATTCCCAAATTGCTCATCCCCAACTCTAGGCTGCCCAAAACTGTAAATTCCTTCCATTCTATCCAACAGCCATTACTCTTCATGCAATCTTAGTATAGCTACGAATAAGATTGCCAATGCAGCTCCTAAGCTGTGCCCAGTGACCATGAACTTTGCTTTCCTATTTTCACTCAATGATTTTCTTAACTTTTCCCTTATTGTATAATATAAGCATATTCTTTAGTGCCAGAGCCTTGATAAATTTGCTTAGGCCAACCCTTTTCCTTTTGCAGGTCCAGCATTAAGCTTAGCTACACCTTGAAGATCATACCACGAAAAGTCCAAATCCGTGAGCTAATCATCTGCATCAAATGGATTCGTCACTCGAAATGCAACCACAATGAGATCCGGATCAACTTTCTTGTCTTGGAACATGATGGCCTGTGTTTGTGTAAAATTCCTCGTAGTCTGAGTAAAAAAGTAGGGAAAAGTTAGGAATGGAAAATAAAAATCTAGGGAGCAATTTATTTTCCTAAAACATGTTGTTTGGTTAAATAAGAAACATGACCTAAGAATTTTGCATTTGATTTCTTTAATTCCTGGGTCAAGCGCTTACCAACTTGTAGAATGACTAAGTAATTAGCTCATCCTCATTTCATTGTCCGTGGTATATGGAAATTTTAAAGTTTATATAAAGTTTTTTTAAAAAAATGTTTAATTTTCTAAAGAAACTAATGAATAATAATTGTCATTTTCATGGGACAATACATAGCATTTCTCAAGGTGAGATGACTCACCCGGCCCCCACCCCTAAGCCCTCCAAAGGAATTGGTTAATCATTTAGAAATCAAGCCATCAACCTCCACCCTCTAAGCCATCAACCTCCACCCTCTAAGCCACCTACTGTTTGCTGATAATTATATATATAGTAGGACAATTTTGCGGCCATTACAGATAAGGCTCCACCATACCTCTCGTCATTTGCTCCAATTCTGCTGTCTAAGTCCCATCTTGTGTGCAGACAACTTGTCTGGCCTCACCACCTTTCCAGCAAGCAATTAGAATGCATTTTGATTATCTCACATCAATTTTAACTAAACTAAGAAATTCTTTCAGTTAGGCATACTGTGTCGTATAATCTTTCAAATAGGACCATCGTAATCCCCTTAAGCTGACTTTTCTTTCAATCTTCTTATGGTCTAAATCTTAATTGTTTCAAACGTGATACAGACCTATCCACTAAATTAAAGATAGCTACTAATCAAAGGAAGTAGATGAATACCATCGTTTACAAGATATGACATAGTTTATTTCAATAAGACTTCTAACTCATGAACCGACGAAATTGTCTTCCCTATTCGCATGGCGAAATTGGTAGTTGTCCGAATTTGAATTTGCATAAAAAACTCGTAGTCTATTTGACCCAAAAAATAATTGTTCTCCAAATTGTTCACGTGGGGTATGGGTTATATAATATTAGAAGAGATTAACTTTGGATTAATTAATCTTCTCAACCGTGAACGGGCACGATATGGATTGTGGATCTTGTCTGAACACGATTAACCTAATTTCTGGGATATTATTTATTTTGGGCATGTTAAGTAGGATCTGTTTAATACGTACAAGTTGGAATCTGCCATGAGAGACACAAAATCTTTTTTTTTTTCATTTTTTTTAACAAAAATCCTCTTTTGTTTTCTGGTATAGTGTCCTTGCAGTTCTTAGTTGTCCAAGGATATGTATATCAACAACAATGTGCTGCTAGCTAGTGGAGGTTTTGTCTTCTTTTGATTATGTGGAATACTAATTGAATTATCAAACTTTGACAAATAACCGAAGCTTGTTTCTCAAAAGGTTTTTTTTTTTTTTTTTTTAAAAAAAAATTCAATAGATTAACTTCACCAAATGGAAACGAAATTTAATACACTTGAGGTAGTGTCCAATTCCCAGGAATTTCTAGGCTGTACGTGCGCACACGGAAGGAAAAGATCAAGAATATGATTAAGGGACTTTCAGAAGAGGAGTATGAAATTCAATTTCGTATCTATTCAAGAAGGAGAAGTGAGAATCCCGTCTTAACAAGTAAGCAAAGAATCTCTCAAGGAAGAAACTTGCCCCACTTGCACTTCTGGATGAATGTTGGGCTTGTTTACTTGTTTTCTATACTTATTATGGATTCTAAACAAAATAATTGAGGGGTTGAGCTGTATTGGTGTCATTTCAATTATGCTGGAATGCAAACAAGTTTATTGTAATAAGCGACAATTGAGATACTCTTTAAAATTAACTTTTGATAAATGTTAAGGTCATCGAGTGATCTTTTAACCATGTAAATTAGGTTTAGAAACGTACGTACATAGATACGCACATATATATGTATGAATTTATAACCATTCTTTCTATAAATTGTAATATAAAAAAAGAGTAAAAAACATGAGGAGTCCTTAACTATCATCGTTGTCCACTTTTGGTTCCTGATCTACATTTTTAAGTACATAGTTTAAGAACTTCTAACCATTTTAGACATAAATCCAAACAGAACTGATGGATTTTTTGTCCAACATTAATCAAAAGTATCAAGAACTTAATCAAAAGCATCGAGGGTAGGAGTAGAAGTTCTAAGAAAAGAAAACCCTTCATTTTCCTTAAACTCTTCATCAAATTTCTCTATAAAATTTTCAAATTCATTGATTTCATACTTGAGAGGGAAATAAAAAATCTGATAAAATTTTGGGCTACTCGAGTATGAAATCAATGAATTCAGGATTTTTGCAGAGAAATGTGATAAAGAGTTCAAGGAAAATTAAGGGTTTTCTCTTTTCAAGGCTTCTACTTCTACTCGAGATACTTTTTTATTAAGTTTTCAATACTTTTGGTTATGGTTGGAAAAAAATGCCCATGAATTTCGACAGACTTTATGTTTAAAATAGCCACAATTCCTTAAACTATATACTTTTAATTGTTCAAGAAACACTCAGAAACAAAAAATAGATTGAGAGTTAAAAAGTGAACAACTATGACAGTTTAGAAGTTCTCCAAATTTTTTACTCTAAAAAAAGGTGATGAAAGAGATGAGTTGAGTCGTATTAGAGGAGAAAATGTGAATGAAAGATACCGAATTTGAAACCTCTAATTTACACTAAAAAGAGGTATGAACATTTTTATCCTTTTATATTAGTTAAAAAAGGTCCCGGGAAGTGTTATAAAGAGGTGTGGAAACAAATGAAAGTAGGTCCTTTGTCGTGTTATCATAATACATAAACATAATAGAAAACCAGAGCCTCTCTTTCTGTCAAATCAAATGAATCCTAATAAGTTTCTCCACGTCATCTACGATGTGGACATCCTTAAATCATGTGTGCAACAATGGACGGTATCTCAAGGAATCCTTCAAAGTATGGCATAAAAAAATCATCACCACAATTATCATGCTTTTACAGTGCTTAGGTGGCCAAGGTCGTGACTATCCCTTGACTTTGATTTTTCCGAATCCGATTGCTTTCAACGTTTCTAGTGCTTTGGTTGCCAAGGTCCTGTTGTCTACAATGCAGGTTTCTCACCAATTTCCTTAACGTAATTTTTAATTGTGCATTACTCATTTTAATTGTGCTAGTCAACAATATTTATCGCCATTATTATCACGCTTTCACAATGGAGCGCCTTAGACTAGAAAAATCTCCCTGCAGTCTGCACCCTTTTATCTCCAACTGTCCAAAATTTGATTCGTAAACTTTCAATGAGAGCGTTCCCCTAGGCAATTACCTCGACGGCTAAGTTTAACTTTATTCTTCATTCTTGTTATTTATATATATATATATATATATATATATATATTGTGCTTCATTGCTGCCTACTGTTGTGGGCCCAAAATGTAACAAACCAGCCATGTAAATTGCCTTTTGAGGGCTTTCGCTCAAAGACGTCCATTAGTCATTAGTCTGGTAAGTATATAAAACCAAACCAACGGGCTATGTACACAGTATACATGACTCTCAATTTCTTTCGTCTTGAGATGGACAGCATGCATTAACTCTTAGGTTGCATCCCTAACATTTTCCCTTTTGGGCCTGTGCCAATATTCAACTTAACCAACACCACCACGTAAGCGAACTGAATTCAAATCCAAGTCCAAGTTGGAGCTGAGAAGAGACGAATCAAAAAGAAGTCCCTAGATGAAGATTTCGTACACGAGCATTGAGTTTTTAAATCTACATAATCTGCAACTTCGTGGTAAATCTTGATATTATCCCCTCACAAGAGGATGCCTAAAAAAACATCCTCTGGTCAATGGTACACCAATATCTTTCCATGTTTACAAATATGAAATAAGAAAAGATGGCCAAATGTGTTAGTAAAACTTAACAGAGGTTCAAGTTAATAGAATATAAGCTGTAATCTAAAGTTCATCTTGAATACCTGATTAAAGGACAATTAGCCAATTTGCCATCACTGACAAGCTGGGTTTGGAGGATTCAAGAGTTGCATGGTAAGAGTTGCACGTAATTTACTATAATTTCTATAGATTACAGCGGTAAACTACTAAATGGTGAAAGAACCAAGTCGTCATAATAGGATACATGCACAATTGGTGCTCAAGCTAAAATCCAAAAAAAAAAAAAAAAGAAATCTCTACACAGTTATTAGATAAATTTGACCGAGGTAACACTTGGCATTTCTCTAGTTAAAAGAAGAAAATTTTATGCATAGCATAGAAGAAGAAGATCCTCATCGCTAAAAACAGAAGGTAGACAAAATCGGTGACAGATGCTTGCATTGGAATACGTCCCTTCTAGCATATAGGACGAACTAACAAAATAAGCCTTGATTCAAGTGACAGTCCAATTGCCGTGTCAAAAGATATCATCATTGTAATGTAATTACAGCAATAGACAAGAAAACTAGACCTCTGACCAAAGTCTTGGGAAGTGACTCCAGAAAATCTTCGTTTGTATTTTGCGAGGTTTGCGTCGAAAGGAACATAAGCAGAAAAATTGCAGAGCTTATCATGGATAGGACCAGGGGACAACCGTCCAGAAACTTTTCATGGCCAAGATGTGATGGCCCATCATCAACGGCCAAAACGAAGCCATGTCAAAAATTTATATCAGCTGAAGAAGACGGCATCGTTTTATTGAGTGGCAATTTAAAAAATAAAAATTTTGGAAACGGATGGAGCATCATCGTCAAACGGCGTTTGCATATAACAAATTTATCCCGCCCAAATTATTAATGAAAAGTTCATTTTTATCAGAAATCCCCATTTCACTTTCCTCATTTCCCAAACCCTTTCCCCGTTGTCTGCTAATGCAAAAAATCATTCCACAAAAGAACTGCCATTTCACTCCACAAAATCACTCCCATTTCACTCCCCGTTGTCTGCTAATTTCCAAAACAACTGCCTGAATTCCTCCTAAAGAAGACCCACGGTGTTTTTTGGAGGAGGAGAAACTGCATAATCCAAGGCCCTGGGGTGTTGCAATAGTTGGAGATTTTAGATTTAATCGAGGACAACTGGTGGCACAAGATCAACGAATCCGTTGAATGGCAAGATGGGATCTTTTACACTCTCTGCGCTGCCTATGCCCTTGTCTCCTCTGTTGCCCTTGTAATGTTTATCCGCAACATTGATACTCTTCATTTCTTTACATTTTTTTTAATTCATTGGGGTCAAAATTTTCTAGAATTTTCGAGTTAATTTCTTATTTTAGTGAGTCTTGAAGTTTCACATTAGTTTTCATGGGATGGATTGAAGAAATTTTGGAGCTTTGTTTATTTCGAGCTGGGTAGCTCAGCTGAGCAGTTAAAAGTGTTGAAATTATACTTGTAAAAAAGTTATCTTTTTTATTTTTCTTCTTTAGGTTGCAAGCTTAGTTAGTTTGCGTACAACATATATATCAGTTTGTACACATAAAACAACAACATGTAAATACTATTAAATCAAGAGATTGCCATAATGTGTACCAACTAAAATACACCGTGTACCAGAATAATAACATGATGTCAAAACTAAACAACGGGTGATAAATAATTGTAACTTGTACGATTTAAAAAATAAATGTGAGCAAATAACCCTTTTGAGGAGGTTCGTTGTTTCAAGAGAAAAGAACTAGTAATTTCTCTGTAATGTCTCCTAGTGGAACAGCACAGGCTTCTGCAAAAGAACTTATTAATTCCATTGTGGAAACTATTGTTAGGATTTTTGGTTAGATATGAGTACCTCTCTTTTCTTTAATTTAATGCTTGTAATTACTTCACTACTTTCTGAACAAATCATTATGATTGCAGAGAACCATGTTATTGTTGGAGAGCTTCTTGAGACAAAAGCTGCCCAGTAGGTTGACTTGAATACACCCAAATCCATAGTTGGAGATTCCAATTGGAACCCTGATCCTGAGGCATCACATGATACTGGTGGTTATAGCATTGGCTTCTCGCTGACTGTTTTACAGGTAGGTCTCTTATGCTTGTGATTTTTTTTTTGTTAAGGTTGAATTTCTTACTCTGGTGAAGTGCTTCTGCAATCTTTGCAAGAGCAAAGTTTGTATCTCATCTTCATTTGTCTTGACTGAATAGTATTTGTCATCAAATTGGAGTTAGTTGCAGTTCATCTACTTCTCATCTCTCCTCGCCTATGTAGAGTTTGTTTTTATTCGCAATTTGCATCATGAAAAAATCAATTGGACCATGCGGTCTTGCATAACTTAAGGCCAGGATACGAGTCATGAAAAGTGTGTGATTGTTAAAAGTTCTTAACTCATAATCTAGTGGAGGAATAAAATTCAGACAGTTTTATTTTAAATCTGTACAAAACTTCTGTTGCAACCACAATTTCCCAGTCTTATTTAGATAATTTTACCATTGAATGCCTGTAAGGCATTATATTTGTCACTGGTATCAAACTCCACAGTCCTCTTTCTCGGTGTTTTCCACATACTTCCCTTCAATCTTGACACTCTTGTACCACTTAGCACAGGCCATGTAGACTGCCAAATCTATTATGGTTAGACCAGCCAAGAGGAAGTAAAACCTGTCTAAATGACCGTTGTTAAGGTTTATTGGGATCCAACCAGGCATGTCATCTCTGGCAGATATTCTCATGACCATGCTCAATAGAAAAGACTGCTAACATAGTTTCTCAGGGAAATCGAGATCATGCAAAGTGCACTGCCAAAGCTTTTAAGTCCATCAGGAGCTTGATCGTTAAAGAACTCCAGTTGGCCTACGTACATGAAAACTTCTAAAGCACCTATTAAAGCATATTGAGGGACCTGCCAGACGATGCTCAATGAGCTTGAGCCTTCACAGTTTGTGCAATCTATTCTAGCATATTTTTGCCTATAATTCTCCACAGTTCCTGCCGAAAGCATTGCCATTACTACTATTGCGAATCCAATCCCCATCCTTTGAAGCTCTGTGAGCCCTTTGGAATCTTTAGTCTCAGTGAGGTCTTTAGCACCACTCTTCTTAATTCTGATTACTATTGGATCGAGGACTCTCCTGTAGAAAAATATGACAACTGCCACGCTCAATATGTCAAAGCTAGACATGCTCGCAGGAGGGATCTCGAAGTTCCACATCTTTGTCTTCATGGCTGCACCTTACTCAACAAATATGGATGCCATCTGAGTAAATACCACTGAATAAATTATAGTACATAGCCAAATTGGCAGTAGTCTCAGTATGCACTTAACTTCTTCAACTTGAGAAATAGGGCATAGACGCCACCAGTTATGATATCCCTGTTTCTCATTGAAATCTCTTGAAGCAATGAATGCAGCTGTATCCAAGAACCTGTGGTACACAAGGCAATCCTGACTTATGATTTGATCAAACAAATTCTATAAAGCTAGGAGCAGACTTGTTGTTAGATTGGCTTCTATTGGGCATCAAAAGCTTTTAGAACTTACTTGAAACCATAGGTGTGAGCATCTTTCTCGAACCAGTTACAGAACTTTCCTTTCCTTCAACTTCAAATAATTCATCATCACTTTGTGGCCCATCCACTCTCCAGTTCCTTATTACTGCTACTATTACTTGGGTAAACCTGAAAATAGGATTTCCATAGGGGCTGAAATGCCTGTATCTTGTGGTGCCTGCGAGGAAGAGTGCCAATGCTGCCAAGGCAGATGCAGTAGATGCCCAAAACCCTATTGCCCACATTCCTGAATTCTCATAGTAGCCCAAAATGATGTAGAAACCTACATGCCTATTTGTTTAATGTCCTTTCTGACCCAATCAATGGTAAGCTACGATTTGTTGATGTCTAATTGTTTAAATTGTTTAAGCTTTTCTTTGATTGAAATGACTAAAATATACTTTCCTTTACTAATTGCAACAATCTTAATTTATGGTTTTACTCTAATTGGAAATAATTTCACGTGATAATTAGCTGCATAAGTAACTCATAGGGGGTGATTTATATGCTGCAGTGATTCAATTTTGGAACGGCCAACCACTGAAGATGCTGAATATTCCATAAAATTGTCCATGTGTTTGAGCACTAAACATAGTTACCTGATGATTTTTAAAAGCATGATCGATTGTGAGATATTCTTATTTGTCTGAAAATTTCATCATACACAATTTTCTCATTATCATATTTTGTTCACATGAAAGTTAAAATTTTGTGATGGAATACTCAGTTAATTGGGGATGAATGGAATATAGGTGACCATAAATGTCTCTTATTTGAAATCACAAAATTAATTGATAGTTAATGTTAAGTTACAACTGGTGCAATTGGGTTGGCACACCACGATTAATATATACTCATTTGACTCACAATTGGGTTTGTATACTCATTTGATATTGCACAAGGCATTGTTCATCTTCTTGACTCACGAGTTGATTCGTCACGGGTTCGAGAGACTAATATCTTACGACGACTGGTGAAATCTAAATACTATTTATAACTTGCATTTTTAATGCATCTGTTCCATGGCTTTAAATTATATAACTAGTGTGAAAGTGTAATCAGTAAAATTATATTTATATGTTGCATAAGCAAACCTTGGGATTAATAATGACAAAATAATTTGATAAGTCGGTGGATTTCAAGGAATTTATATTGCAAGTCGCAGATGTGTCTCAACAGTCTCCACACAATAGGTATATGTACTGTAAATAAGAATTTATTTATATTCTATCTTGGAATATAACTAAATACTAAGTTATATTATTAGGATGGTAAGGTAAAACTTGTATGTCCAATTATCTGGTTCTCATGACAATGTATACCTCGTGTTTCAGCTATGATTGTGGTGTGTTCATAATGAAATTTCTGGAGCACTGGAATGGAAGATTAGGCATACGCATTACGGAGGTATATATATTATTTTGATTTATAGAAATTTTTTGGAAGCAAGTATTTTGATGATGACTTATGTATAACATGTGGTGCTGATTATTTCAATGTTTGGATAGGACAATATGTGGAAGTATCGAGTGCAATATGTGTCTATAATGGTTGCAACTGAGCATAACGAATGGGCCGAATCCATCCTTGAGTTGTTAATATCCCTCCCCGACGAAAAAATCAGTTGTAATAAATGATTGACAAATATCTAGTAATTTATAGTTGTGTTACGTAGAAATTTGTACTTGTGTTGTGTAGAATTATCTCCTTTTGGGATTACTGTTGGGAGCAAAGTTCATTAGTTATGAAGTTTTTACTACTAGTGGGACATGTAGAATTTTTTGTTGGGAGCAAAGTTCATTACTGTTAGTACATGTAGAATTTTTTGTTTGCGGTAGACAGGATTGGCATACCACGATTAATATATAATTTCTTGTACTCAATTAAAGAGATGTATATGGTCTAGAACTATTCTGCATTGATTGCAATTGTCAAACTACTATCTAATATAAAAATAAAACAATCATTTTAGTATTACATTGATCCAATCCAGTTCCAAAAAAGTCACAAGATTTGACATCTTAGCATACATATTCATGGAATGCAATTAGTTTCTACCAATTTATATCATAGGTAGTTGCACTTCTTTGTCGCTAATATGTATGGGAGTACTGCTCTTTGACCTTTCCACAGAAGCCACAATGGGGGTCTGGCAATCATTGAAACAAGCAATAAATTATTTAAATCAAATATTCAGTGTTTATAAAAGTATGCCCTACAATAGTCTTGTAGCAAGGTATGAATAATTCTAAATAATAACCTTAAATAAATTTTTTTAAAGAATTACTGACTATTAAGAATTCGGTGAATGAGCTGTACTTTGTCTTGCTCACAGGATTGTTAGGAATCAAAAGTGGGAGATTGGATCTTGAATACGGATATTATGAGCAGCCAGTATTTGAGGAGTGATTTCAGGTTCACCGGGTTAGATTTCAGTATTGTACTGAATAAGATACTGTAAATTTGTCCAAAATCTTGATTATCCACACAAGTGCAATATCTCACTTACTATCCTACAAGACTGCATATCTGAGTGAATAACTGTGGATGATCCAAAATTTGTTCACTGAATGACTGTTATCACGAGTAGCACATTACATTAGTTGCAAAGTCATGCTAACACTGTGTATAACAGTAAAATAACTAATTTGTAAAAATTAAATACACATTGTGTCCAAAATTTAAGATGCTATGATGTACGAAAATTATGATGCAAATGTGTACATAATGTATAACAACGTGCTCAACTGAATTAACAATATGTAAACAAAAATCAACCGAAAGTAATCTAAACAAAAATCAAAATTCGGTACATACGTGACCATAAATGAATACATTGTAAAGTTATACCACAAACTTATGGGTTACTATGAATATAACACATAACCAATGCATTAAATTGAAGTAACTATGCAACAAATTTGAAAAGGTCTTTTTGTAGTGTGTACCAACTAAAATACACCGTGTACCAGAATACTAACATGATGTCAAAACTAAACAACGGGTGATATATAATTGTAACTTGTACGATTTAAAAAATAAATGTGAACAAATAAATTAATAATCAGTAAAAAATTTTGTCCAAAGGTGTAATCATGTGCCCAAATGATATAGTTATTTCAAAACAAAATAACCAATGGTACATGGTATCAATCAATGCGTACAACATATATATCAGTTTGTACACATAAAACAACAACATGTAAGTGCTATTAAATCAAGAGATCGCCGTAATGTGTACCAACTAAAATACATCGTGTACCAGAATAATAACATGATGTCAAAACTAAACAACGGGTGATAAATAATTGTAACTTATACGATTTTAAAAAGTAAATGTGAGCAAATAAATTAATAATCTGTAAAAAATTTTATCCAAAAGTGTAATCATGTGTCCAAATAATATAGTTATTTCAAAACAAAGTAACCAGTGGTACATGGTATCAATCAATGCGTATAACATATATATCAGTTTGTACACATAAAACAACAACATGTAAATGCTATTAAATCAAAAGATCGCCGTAATGCGTACCAACTAAAATACATCGTGTACCAGAATAATAACATGATGTCAAAATTAAACAACGGGTGATAAATAATTGTAACTTGTACGATTTTAAAAAGTAAATGTGAGCAAATAAATTAATGGGCCTGTTTGGAACCTGAGTTTTTTGGAAGTTTGTCTAAAACTTTACTGTAGTGTACTGTAGAAGTTTTTGAAAAAATTTTGTAGAAGTTTTTGTAAGGTGAAAAACTTTTTTCTCTTTTTTTTCCTTTTCTTTTTTTTTTCTCTTTCCCTTTCTTTTTCTTTTTCTTTCTTTCCTTTTTCTTTTCTTTCCTCTCTTTTTCTTCTTCTTCTTCTTCTCCTTCTTCTTCTTCTTCCCCGTTACCTCCGCCACCCCCAGCAGCAACTCCACCTCCCGTCGCCCCCTCTGCCCCGCCTTCCCCCTCCCCCACCACCCCCCTCTGCCCCTTTTTCCCTCTCCCCCGCGCCCCCCTCTGCCCCGCCTTCCCTCTCTCCCCCGCCGCCCCCTCTGCACCCCCTTCTGCCCCTTCCCCTCCCCCCGCCTTCCCTCTCTCCCCCGCCGTCCCCTCTGCGCCGCCCCCCTCTGCCCCGCCTTCCCCTCTCTTCCCCGCTGCCCCCCTCTGCGCCTTCCCCCTCCCCCCGCCTTCCCTCTCTCCCCGCCGTCCCCCTCTGCGTCGCCCCCCCTCTGCCCCTTCCCCTCGCCGCCCCCCTCTGCACCACCCCCCTTTGCGCCGGACGTAGAGAGAAAAAAAAAAGACAAGAGAGGATGATGGCAGGGGAGGAAGAGGGGGAGAGGGAAAAAAAAAAGGACCGGCACCGGCACCGGCACCAGAAATTGGTGACAGAGCCGGCAATGGAGGTGGTGGTGGGAGAAGAAGAAGAAGAAAAGGGGAAGGGAATTTTTTTTTGTTGTGTTTTGGATATTTTAAGTGTGTAGGTTAAAAACTTTGATAAATTTTTTGGGGTTCCTGTAGCAAAAGTTGTTAAAAAACTAGTTTTATACAAACTTGGTAAAAAACCAAGCTTTCAAACAGGGCCAATAATCTGTAAAAAATTTTATCCAAAAGTGTAATCATGTGTCCAAATAATATAGTTATTTCAAAACAAAGTAACCAGTGGTACAAGGTATCAATCAATGCGTATAACATATATATCAGTTTGTATACATAAAACAACAACGTGTAAATGCTATTAAATCAAAAGATCGTCATAATGTGTACCAACTAAAATACACCGTGTATCAGAATAATAACACGATGTCAAAACTAAACAACGGGTGATAAATAATTGTAACTTGTACGATTTAAAAAATAAATGGGAGCAAATAAATTAATAATCTGTAAAAAATTTTATCCAAAGGTGTAATCATATGTCCAAATACAATAACGATATTTCAAAACAAAGTAACCAGTGGTACATGGTATCAATCAATGCGTACAACATATATATCAGTTTGTACACATAAAACAACAACATGTAAATACTATTAAATCAAGAGATCGTCGTAATGTGTA
Organism: Coffea eugenioides; assembly: GCF_003713205.1. Classification (NCBI taxonomy): domain Eukaryota; kingdom Viridiplantae; phylum Streptophyta; class Magnoliopsida; order Gentianales; family Rubiaceae; genus Coffea; species Coffea eugenioides. The sequence continues at coordinate 8,904,244 of NC_040044.1, forward strand.
CCAACTAAAATACACCATGTACCAGAATAATAACATGATGTTAAAACTAAACAACGGGTGATAAATAATTGTAACTTGTACGATTTAAAAATAAATGTCAGCAAATAAATTAATAATCTGTAAAAAATTTTATCCAAAGATGTAATCATGTGTCCAAATGCAATAACGATATTTCAAAATAAAGTAACCAGCGGTACATGGTATCAATCAATACGTACAACTTATATATCTGTTTGTACACATAAAATAATAACATGTAAATGCTATTAAATCAAGAGATCGTCGTAATGTGTACCAACTAATATGTACAAAATGTGATATTATTATGTCAAAAATAAATAACATGTGATGAACATCCTATCACTAATATGTACACCTTAATAACCAATGTGTACAAGTAAAACATTAATTTGTAACAACTAAATAACTAACAGTGAACTATAATGCACATTATGTAAAGTATAAAACCCTCTCTCTTTTTGTTCGTTGATAGCGTTTTAAGTGACTGATACGGATCAGCCCAAAATATATTTGTAATTTGTTCTTCACAATCAAGCTGCTCTGCGTGGAAGAATGACGGATTTTCCAATTTTTGTTCTTCAAAGTATCGTAGCATTGCACCAGTTTCACCATACTTTAATCCCCTCTCTCTTTTTGTTCGTAGATAGCGTTTTAAGTTATCACGAGTGTAGCCAATATTGCCTAATCCACCTACCTCTTTTCCCATGAGTTCATGGGATTGTTTCAAGGATATTCCTGCATCATTTGCAATCTCAGCTTGGACTCCTTGAGAAATACTTACTTTTCTTTGCGAACGCATCATAAGAGCACATTCTGAAATGTGTAGTGTGTGATTATGCTCGATTACCAGATCTCGAACCTGATACTTCATTGTTTCTCTGTTCAAAATTATCCCCATTTTAGTTTCACATCCGATTTTTGTTTCAGCCCGAGTTCTCTTTGGTTTTACATCTCTTTCGTACCATGGTTTGAAACCTTCTTTGCAACATGTGTACCTTCTCGATGTAACTACACCGTCTTTATCCTTGTTCAAGTAGTCTTTCCGAACACTGAACCCAACAACTAATCCGTACTTATTGTAGAAGTTGTATGCCTCATCTTCTGACTGAAATTCCATGCCGATCTTAGGACACAATGCTTCCTCCATTGAGTTGTATTCGACAAAAGCATTTTTTGCTATTATTTTTCAAGACAAACAATTATATTTATTTTTTATTTCTTTATTCACATCATAAGCACTTAATTATTTGTATTCACATATGTACATACTTTATAACGACGTGTACACATCTTACAACATTTTGTAAAATAATTTTTATGGATGTGTATCTTCTCTGTAATAGGTAATCACATAACTCTAATAATTTGCATAGCATATTTCACTATATAATATATACATTTTAAACAAATATTATAACCAATTTGTGTATAATATCAGTATTTACATACTTTACAATCATATGTACACACTTTATAACAATGTGTACACCCTTTATATCAACTTGTAACATAACAAATGCATGTATGCCTCATACACTTTTACATAGCGTAAGGTTTGACAGAATTCTCAAAATCTATACATTGTCATCTATATCGTTTGTGTAGTTATTTAAGTTGGTCACATTGTTAAGTTATTTTTACGCTTATGTTATTTTATTTGTACACATCCTCATTTATATTTTGAAATTCTGTACGGGATCTTTATTGTACAAGTTAACCATTCTCTCTAAAAGGATAATGACATACTTCTTATAATTTTTAAATCATGCTTCACTAAATAACACATTTATTACAATCAAATTACATATAATATTAGCGTTTACCTTGGACAGAGTTCACCCTGCAGTAAATTTCAGATGGGCCGCTCACAAGTCTCGGCTATGCATTTGTTACTCGATGAATATCTATCTCAATCATCCACTACTTAAATCGGCGTGTATTGTTGCTGCAGCGGATCTTCACAATTATCTTGTGCACACCTCAGACAAGATGCCCGTTTTGATAGGGTTTATTTAAGAGTTGGAAGAGAAGAAGACAAAAATTTATGTCTATGTTATGCGAAATAATTTGTTGAGAGGAGAAGAACAGAAGGAGCTACAGCGACAATGTATTGTGTTCAGAGAAAATCCACCACCGCCATTTTCTTCCCACATCTTTTAAGTTGAAAGAGTTTTAAAACCCGCCGATTGTACCAAAAGTTGATTTTCAAATTTTGATTTTGAATTTTTCATACCCTTAACGGCCAGACCAAACGGAGTTAAAAGTTAAGCTTGTATTAAAGCAACAATCCTCTACACTCATCTCCATTTTGTTCGATTTCGTTTTGGCCGTTGATGATGGGCCCACCACATCTTGGCCATGAAAAGTTTATGAGCGGTTGTCTGACAACCGCTCCAGCCCTCGTCCTCATGGATAAGGACGAGGGGCTGAGCGGTTGTCTGACAACCGCTCATAAACTTTTCATGGCCAAGATGTGGTGGGCCATCATCAACGGCCAAAACCAAGCCACGTCACAAAGTTATATGAGCTGAAGAAGACGGCGTCGTTTTATCGAGTGGCAAATAAAAAAAAAATTGTAGAAACGGATGGAGCATCATCGTCAAACGGCGTCAAATTTATCCCGCCCAAATAATTAATGAAAAGTTCCTTTTTATCGGAAATCCCCATTTCACTTTCCCCATTTCCCAAACCCTTTTCCCGTTGTATCACTCCACAAAAGAACTTCCATTTCACTCCACAAAATCACTCCCATTTCACTCCCCGTTGTCTGCTAATTTCCAAAACAACTGCCTGAATTCGTCCTAAAGAAGACCCACGGTGTTTTTTGGAGGAGGAGAAACTGCATAATCCAAGGTAAGATGGAATCTTTTACACTCTCTACTCCTATGTTGTCCTTGTAATGTACCGACAACATTGATACTCTTCATTTTTTTGACTTTTTTTTAATTCATTGGGGTCAAAATTCTCTGTATTTTCATTGTTACTAGATTACGAACTAGTAATTTCGTTGTTACTAGTCCGTAATTCATTGTTACTAGATTACGAACTAGTAATTTCATTGTTACTAGTTCATAATCAGTAATAATTTCGTTGTTAACTAGAAATTACAGGTTCGTAATGTCTTCTTCCTGATTTTTTATTTTTATCTTGTAACAAACTAGTAATTTCTCCTGTAATGTCTCCGTTTTCACTAGGGTTTTTCTTTGCCCCTCTCAATTATGTTGATTGAATTTTTCAATTTTTAATGTCAATTTTTTGCTGCCTAAGTTGTTGTGGTTTAATTTCGATTTTAATTAATTTATGTAATTGCGAAATTATTGAAAATCTAGTAATCAGTCCAAAGAACCCGCAATACTAGAAGAACGAAAGGAAAAGATGAGAAATTGTCAGAAAAAATCTGATATTGTTTTGTTCAGTTTTGCATTATATTCTGTTCAAGCTAATTGTAAGTTTTTTTTTTCTTTTGGCAATCATGATATGCTAAAATATTTGGTTTTTTTGCCTATTGATGGGCAAGCTGAATTTAAGGTTTCCAGAAGCTCGAAAAATTTCTTTTGCCTTTGCCATTGTTGTCTTGTTCATTAAATTTTAAATTTTTTGAGTAGTAGATTAAATCAACTTAAACTCTATGTAAAACCGTCGTGGCTTGAGCCCAAAATTATAACTGAAGATGCGGAAAGACAATGAAAATGAGAACTTAAGCTGCATTGCTATCATTTTTAGGATGGTGATGCTGTGCTAAGGTTTTCAAAGCCAAATAAGTATTGGGTTGAAAGCTCGCAGAAAAGGCTAAGTTTTGTGCTTAAATTTCTCAGACATGAGCTTGCTGAGAAAGGCTGATGTTGTGGACTTTATCTAGATAGATGATTACTTATTTTTTTGTGCAAAGCAGTTAGTGGATCTTGTTGAAGGTGAATGTTGGCTTCTGAGTGGAGTATTGAATTGTTGATGCTAAGTTGTGATCTAATAAAGCCACTTAGGACTCAGATTTCTGAAGTAAAATCTTCATTAAAAGAAATTATAGTAACATAAAGGCGGTGCTTTTTTGTTTTCAGTGATCACTGCATGGCTATGACACAGTTTCAGCAAATATATTGGGTTCTTAATTGGGTCCTGATAATTGGGTTCTTAAGTTGGTAAACTAGCTATATGTCTAGTGTCAGAGTTTGATGTCTCTAGTTTTACCCCCAGTGGCTATCCCACTGAAGAAGTCATTGCTAATGAACTCAATGTTCTTAGTGTTTCCTTTTTTCTTTTTCCATCCACTTTTTGTACTTGCCTTTTTATTTTCTAAATGATATCTACAAGTGCTTGGTATGAGAATTTCAGCTGACAGTTTATTTGTAGAATACAAATACTAAAGGATGGCGCTCTTGAATCTTTAACTTTCCACTTAATTTTACTGTTACCAAGACAGGATATGATGTTCAATTTAAGAAACTGTTTGCTTTTAGATTCTTGTCTAAGAACACTTTCTTGTGTTTATCATAAAAACATTTTGAATTTCATTTGAGCACTCTTTTTCGCAGTATGTACCGTGCGTTGGAGATACAGTTCTTGGGATTGTGGTAGATTCTAGATCAGATGTAAGCACTCCATATTTCTTTTGTTTGGCTTTTATTAAACCTGCATTTATCTTGTCAGTGAAATTTACTCTTTCCTCTCTTCCCTAAACTTGTTGTAGAAGTTTTGTTTGATGAGAAAATAAGCTAATGATCCAAAACACATCCAGTTTTAGGTTCATAATCATCAGGCAATTCTGTTTATTTCCTCTTTCCTGAAAGATTCTTCTCCTGGTTTCCTGCCACATATTATGATCACAATCAGAAAAATTTTGCTTCTACAAACATCTAGAGAAACAATCTGATAAATAAGAGGGTGCCGTGTCCATATCATTTCTTGAGACCATAACTAGTGACGCTTGTATATCTATAACATGGTATGATTCCACAACTTGTATCTACTAAAACGCAATCATACAAGTATACAAACTTTAGATGCATGTATACATTTGATGGCCTCACTGTTACTTGTCCGCTTTAAGCACTTAGTTTTTGACCATAACTGTCATGGCAGAACTTTCTTGTGGACATTAAAGGACCAACCTTGGCATTTTTGCCTGTACTTGCATTTGAAGGTGGAACAAGGAGGAACATACCAAAATTTGAGGTATGATTTTTATTTTATTATTTTTTTGGAGTTAAGTGTTGCATTACATATTGAGTTTTGAATTTTCATTTCCTAGTAATGAAATATCAACTAAGAAGAATAACACTATATTTTTATACATATGCGTGTCTTTGAACTAAATAAATTTAAATGCCATAATTAAGTTAAAAACAGCTTTTACTTTTGTCAACATTAGAGGCTGTTTTTCAGACTATTTAGTGTGTTGTGAAAAAAAATCAAAACTCAGACAATTATTTTTGGAATACATTATCTCTCCTAAGTTGTATGATTGAAATTGGAAAGATGTAAGTGTATTTTATATTCTTTTTGCAGAGGAAATTCATAATGTTACCCTGGTGTAAATAATGTTTAATTAATATTTATCCAGCAAAGATGTATTATAATATTTTGGAATTCTCAACCTTTCTTCTTTCTGAAGAAGTTCATTTTGAACATTTTGTAACTTTATGTAAACCTCTTGTACATTTGTAACAACAGAAGTGTGTTAATACATTTCTGTGAAGAAACCTCAAGGGATAGGATATTGAAATTATCCTTT